>NW_026290960.1:1402500-1702500 GCF_023373465.1 Oncorhynchus keta | reverse complement strand
GTGCTGCAGGATTTTAATCCATGACGGCGTAGTGTGTACTAATGTTTTTCTTTGAGACTGTAGTTCTGGGCTGATCCCTCACCTTCCTCATGATCATTGATGCCCCACGAGGTGAGATCTTGCATGGAGCCCCAGACCGAGGGTGATTGACCGTCATCTTGAACTTCTTCCATTTTCTAATAATTGCACCAACAGTTGTTGCCTTCTCACCAAGCTGCTTGCCTATTGTCCTGTAACCCATCTCAGCCTTGTGCAGGTCTACAATTTTATCCCTGATGTCCTTACACAGGTCTCTGGTCTTGGCCATTGTGGAGAGGTTGGAGTCTGTTTGATTGAGTGTGTGGACAGGTGTCTTTTATACAGGTAACGAGTTCAAACAGGTGCAGTTAATACAGGTAATGAGTGGAGAACACGAGGGCTTCTTGAAGAAAAACTAACAGATCTGTGAGAGCCGGAATTCTTACTGGTTGGTAGGTGATCAAATACTTATGTCATGCAATAAAATGCAAATTAATTACTTAAAAATCATACAATGTGATTTTCTGGATTTTTGTTTTAGATTCCGTCTCTCACAGTTGAAGTGTACCTATGATAAAAATTACAGACCTCTACATGCTTTGTAAAATCTGCAAAATCGGCAGTGTATAAAATACTTGTTCTCCCCACTGTAGGTATTTGTATTTGTCTTTCGTCTGGCCATTTTGCACCCTTCCGGTACTCTCCATACATTTTTTTCTGTTCTCTTGTTTTTTCTCTCAGGCCTCGCGTTTTGTTTGGCTGCCTGGTTCAGTTCTATTTTGACCTTTTCTTTTGATCTCAGTCAGTGTGTGTATAGCATATTAAACCTCTCCTCTGCCTCTCTCTCTCTCTCTCTCTCTCTGTCTTTTTCCTCTCCCCTCTCCTCTCCTCTCCTCTCACCAGCCATAACTTCCCCCATCATCAGATCACTTCCATACACACATCACGATACACTTCAGTCAAGTGCTAACCAAAGTTCCCATCCTCTTCCTGTTTAATCTCTTGTGGACAGACTACACAAACAGAGAGAGAGAGAGAGAGAGAGAGAGAGAGAGAGAGAGAGAGAGAGAGAGAGAGAGAGAGAGAGAGAGAGAGGGAGATCCTTTGTAATCCTAAAGTGTCTTGTTGAGAGGGAGTTTACCAACACAGAACTGCTCAGACTCTTGTCTCGTGGGCTGTATTTGAGATGAAAGAGAGTGTTAGTCTGCCTTCGCTTGTGGGAGCTCTCATCTCCTTTCCTCGTCTCTTTTCTAAACCCCCTTCTCTCAATCAGGATCTGAATATGACTGCATGTCACATAATAATTGAACACGTTCATACATTATTTTATGTAGATATTACACATTGATTACACTATCACTGGTCATAAAAAAGCTAGCTAGCTCATGGATGCAAACAATGTTCTTCCTCAAAAACATAGCAAAACAACATAATCTGTTTCAGTAGCTATAGTTAGTTAGCTAACTATATAGCTAGGTGTCATCTATAATAACCCTAATTTATAAGATAGTTCTTGTTTGATTAATGGTGGTCGGACCCATCTATGTGAAGCTACAATAAGGATTAGCCACAATAGTGGACTTTGCGGTTAGCCTTCAAAATAAAAGTATGGCATAATTCTACTATTTGTATTCATTTGCATCACTGTCAATTATATACTTTTATTTTGAAGGCAAACTGCAAATTCCACTATTGTGCCTAATCCTTATTGTGGCTAACCCGATCCGGTCGAGCCTCAATAGCCAGATAAAGCTAGCTGGTGGCTTATAACATTAGCTTTGGGCAACAAGGTTAAGTAGCTGGCTAGCTATTTATTTTCATGAACTGTAGTTCAATTTCAGTAGGCGAACAACAAGTGGAAACCAAGCTAATACTTACTCACAAGGATTCCTAAATCATTGCCAAGAATAATGAAAAGGAAGTTTCTCCTGGTCATTGTTTTCAGGATGGTTTTATTGGTGCTAGCTAGATACCAAGGTAAAGCTAGCTGCTCCAGAAGTTGCGGTCGAACAAATGGTGCTTTATTACCAACGCGGTATTGTAAACACATTGTTCGTGGCCGATGTTTGCTTGTTTGCAGACTTTTCTGTACAGCTTTGACAGTGCTACAATCTTTTTTGAAATGCAAAGACCCAAACGGCGTTCCATAGTATGTATGCCGTGAAGCTAATAGCAGTGACGCTATTACTGTGTAACTCCGGTAGGGCAACATCTGAAAAATAACGCACTTGGTGCCCGGTGCCTGGTGCTTTTGACCAGTTGGCAAAAGCCAACATCACCCACAACAGAGAACAATTGATTGTCAAAGGCAATGAATTCCATTATCTTGGCTTTATTGGATTTCACCTTTGAATTGTCTCGCTGAAATGTTCTTACTCTTTCAAATGCCTGCTCAACTTGTTGACTGCTGGATCCACACAGCAGACATTGTAGGCTAGGTTAGGAATGCTGTGTTGCACGTGTAGCGCAACATTTCTATGTGGCGTCATTACATAATTTACCTACGTTATATAGGTATGCACGGCAGCTTTGACATCACTTTTTAACATCACCGTTAACCTAGACATCGGGCCGATACCAATGTTGGCATTTTTAGCTAATATCGGCCGATTCCAATATGTTCACCGATATATTGTGCATCCCTAATTTCAACCAATGTGTTTCAACTGTTTATTAACGATTAACCTCCTTCATCGGTTGTTATTTTGTGTTGCATAATAGTGGAGCTGTTACTCTCCTACCATTTTGTATTCAATATAAACATACAGGATCTAATTGGCCCTCTCAGGTCTGTTTCCAGGACATGTGAGGGCACCACTTAATTTTCCTGCATTCAAACAGTCCCATTCAGTGGCTATCTGGTTATGAGTTTTTATTTTATTTTACCTTTATTTAACTAGGCAAGTCAGTTAAGAACACATTCTTATTTTCAATGACGGCCTAGGAACAGTGGGTTAACTGCCTGTCAGCTCGGGGGTTACTAGGCTACCCCTCTAACCACTAGGCTACCCTGCCGCCCCAGTTGCAGTGCATCACTCGTGTTTCTATGGTTCTCTCTCTCTCTCTCTGTCTCTCTCTCTCTGTCTCTCTGTCTCTGTCTCTCTGTCTCTCTCTCTCTCTATTGAGCCTCATCTGTCTCAAATCGGCTCTATCAAAAGATTCAAAAGGTGCTTTACCTCAATTAGGGATAAATACCAGCTCAGGGAGCACATAATAGGTTGTCTGCTCCTCTCTCATCGATCTGGCTTCTGTGAGGAAGGGAAGGTCACAGATGTACATTAAAATGTTGTTCTGCATAGCTGGCCTCATAAAGACGGGAGGGACTGTGGCAGGTGGAGAGGACGCTCATTGCAATTGCAGAGAGAAGGCTTGTTCTCTCAGCGAAGGGACTTTTATCGAAGCAGACATTTGACTGGACGATGTATTCACTCATCTGGGACGTGGACTAATCCCCAGTAGTAACACTATTTGTTTATTTATAGTTCCTGCCTTTCTAGGGGGGTTTTCTTAGCCACTGTGCTTAATCCATACATCTGCATTGCTTGCTCTCTGGGGGTCTCATATGGGTTTCTGTATAAGCACTTAGTGACAACTGCTGATGTAAAAAGTATTTGTAAATAAATGTGATTGATTATTTGATACAACTGAGTAGACTCACTGTATTAGGTCTTGGTACATTATATTTTGTTTGAGGGAATGTTTATCATTTAGTAATAGTTGTGCCTCGCAGGATGATGCCAGGCTGTTTTGATGTAAACAGTCAGACCAGCTCCTTCAGCAGCCTAACATACACACACACACACACACACACACACACACACACACACACACACACACACACACACACACACACACACACACACACACACACACACACACACACACACACACACACACACACACACACACACACACACACACACACACACACACACACACGCACACAGGATGATGCCAGCCTAGCCTGTGACGATGACTTTCTCCCGTCCTTGGATTTGCTGTGACGTTGGGATAGGCTATGATACCAATGCCGGTCTCCATAGCAACAGGCTTATTACATCACCGCCCGCCATCCTGCTGCTCTCGTCAGACTGGTGTTGTAGCCCAGACACACACACACACACACACACACACACACACACACACACACACACACACACACACACACACACACACACACACACACACACACACACACACACACACACACACACCACCCACTGCATGCCAAATCACACACCACACAGACTGCACGCCAAACTCTTAAATCAAATGGGCCAAAAATGGCATTTTAACAACACCACAAATGTCAGCCTACATAGGCCATAACACTACCTGAAACCTGTCTGCTTGCTTACACATGTGTACTTACACATACACATTATACTGCCACACCACAACACTTGTACATATCTGTACTCTGAAACCTACAATACTTGCATGCCGTTCACAAGTTGCTCAAAAATACTCAAAGTTGTAATTTCCTCTGCCTGGTCTCAGGCAGTTAAGCCCCCTCTATATATGGCCCTGTCTTTACTCTAGTTTCACTGTAGCCTGCGGGAAGGTTAGCTACTACATGATCTGTGTCATTAATGGGGTTAACGTTCCTTCTTGGCCTGATTTCCACAGCTGCCTCCCTGCAGATTGCCAAGATGGATGTTTGGGTGAGAGGTTTGGAAATGGAGGCTAAATTCTCCGTTGGTAGACAGACAGAAATACTTGGAGCCAGGTACCTGAGATTTGAGGATGCATACAGGACACAGGAAAGGGCTTGCAGAAGGTTGCCCAGAAGATTATCAGATGTCAAACCCTCTCTATTCTTCCTTACTCAAACTGTACAGTACCTCCCATTGGCCAGATTGTACTTCCTGTCCCCAGTGGAGGTCAAAGTGACCTTGCAGTCTAGTCGCTCACATTAGCCTGCCTGGGGATGGGGTTAGTTGCTGCCTGACTGGACTCTCCTCTCCTCACCACGTCACCTCTATCCTCACCACGTCACCTCTATCCTCACCACGTCATCTCTATCCTCACCACATCATCTCTATCCTCACCACGTCACCTCTATCCTCACCACGTCATCTCTATCCTCACCACGTCATCTCTATCCTCACCACGTCACCTCTATCCTCACCACGTCATCTCTATCCTCACCACGTCATCTCTATCCTCACCACGTCATCTCTATCCTCACCACGTCACCTCTATCCTCACCACGTCATCTCTATCCTCACCACGTCATCTCTATCCTCACCACGTCATCTCTATCCTCACCACGTCATCTCTATCCTCACCACGTCACCTCTATCCTCACCACGTCACCTCTATCCTTACCACGTCATCTCTATCCTCACCACGTCATCTCTATCCTCACCACGTCACCTCTATCCTCACCACGTCACCTCTATCCTCACCACGTCACCTCGATCCTCACCACGTCATCTCTATCCTCACCACGTCACCTCTATCCTCACCACGTCACCTCTATCCTCACCACGTCACCTCGATCCTCACCACGTCACCTCGATCCTCACCACGTCACCTCTATCCTCACCACGTCACCTCTATCCTCACCACGTCACCTCGATCCTCACCACGTCATCTCTATCCTCACCACGTCACATCTATCCTCACCACGTCACATCTATCCTCACCACGATCCTCACCACGTCACCTCTATCCTCACCACGTCACCTCGATCCTCACCATGTCACCTCTGTCCTCACCACGTCACCTCGATCCTCACCACGTCACCTCTATCCTCACCACGTCACCTCTATCCTCACCACGTCACCTCGATCCTCACCACGTCATCTCTATCCTCACCACGTCACATCTATCCTCACCACGTCACATCTATCCTCACCACGATCCTCACCACGTCACCTCTATCCTCACCACGTCACCTCGATCCTCACCATGTCACCTCTGTCCTCACCACGTCACCTCTATCCTCACCACGTCACCTCGATCCTCACCACGTCATCTCTATCCTCACCACGTCACATCTATCCTCACCACGTCACATCTATCCTCACCACGATCCTCACCACGTCACCTCTATCCTCACCACGACACCTCTATCCTCACCACGTCACCTCTATCCTCACCACGTCTCTGAGACCTTGGTCATTAATCATTAATGTGCACAGAGACAGAGTGTCCTGTTTTGTCCTGTTCTGTTCTGTGTGCTTCAGGGCCACTCCGGAAGGAGACGAGGGGCCAGGTGAGCTGTCATACGGCGTGCCTCATTCCCACTTCTACTGTTACCCTAACTGTCTAAGTAGGGAAGGATGTGTGGCGTGCATGCATATGTGTCTGTTTGTGTGAAGGTGAGGTGCTGACGGGGGCCATCTCTCTAACGCCCACCCCCTTACCTTACATAACTCCAGGTTCTGATGTTTAGCAGAAAGTTCTAAAATAGGAGCTGTGGTGTCAGCACGCAGGGCTGCAGTGGTGCATTATGGTGTGTGTGGGGGATTACACATGTATAAAATGTCTGAAGGAGGATGATAATGCAGCACAATGAGAGGTAAGGGAGAGGTGCTGGCTGCTGTCTCATCCTCATCTCATACATGGCCCTGCACTGGCAGCTCTTGCGCCTAGGGTGCACTGTGGATGGGCTGACTAGAGTGAGGCACACCACTTGAATGCTGAGATGGGAAGGAGGGAGGAAGATGCAGGTTATCGTAACCCAATCTTTCCAATCTCTTTTTAAATCCAATTTATTTCAAATCGTTCCACGAGTCCCAAATAGCAAAGCAATTTATGAACTCAAATACTAATGTTATTTTATAACAATTTACCGATACAGGGAGCTGATTGCTCCCATAAATACTGTAGCTTTCAGTACAAACAGCAGAGAGAGATTAATGAGAGATCATAGACATCTCACAGATGTATCAGAGATATCAGCAATATCACGAATACGTTTGTCCGGCATCCTGTAATAGTGTCAATCACCAGCAGTCATTTATCTTGATAAAGCAAGTCACCCTCCACCTGCCAGTCCAGAGCAGACATGACTGCTTCATTCTGAACAGAGAGAGATACCTCTGTGTCAAACCAGTCAAATATTCATCCTGGTATGTGTGCCTCAGCTGGTAAACATGGTATTAGCAACGCCAATATCGTGGGTTCAATTCCCACAGGGATCACACAAAAATGTATGTACACTCAATGTCTGGTACAAGTCACTGATGAATAAAAGCATCTGCTTAGTGGTATCGGGGTTAGTATGGGGGGATTTCATGTTCATGTATCATGTTGATGTAGGGAATAGCGGAGGGCCATCGTGATACAGCCTGCAGGTGAATTTATCTGTTACAGTCATCTCTAATGAGGAGGTATGTTAACCTGATTAGACAGGATATGTCCTAATGAACCATAACCCAGACATATTAATTAACTCTCCTTACTATCTCCTCATCTACCTCCAGTTCTATTCAGTTTGCTGGTAGTAGTGTTGGGGTTAGGTTAGACTCGGTCTCCTCTTCATCCACCTCCATTCAGTTTGCTGGTAGTAGTGTTGGGGTTAGGTTAGACTCGGTCTCCTCTTCATCCACCTCCATTCAGTTTGCTGGTAGTAGTGTTGGGGTTAGGTTAGACTCGGTCTCCTCTTCATCCACCTCCATTCAGTTTGCTGGTAGTAGTGTTGGGGTTAGGTTTGACTCGGTCTCCTCTTCATCCACCTCCATTCAGTTTGCTGGTAGTAGTGTTGGGGTTAGGTTAGACTCGGTCTCCTCTTCATCCACCTCCATTCAGTTTGCTGGTAGTAGTGTTGGGGTTAGGTTTGACTCGGTCTCCTCTTCATCCACCTCCATTCAGTTTGCTGGTAGTAGTGTTGGGGTTAGGTTAGACTCTGTCTCCTCTTCATCCACCTCCATTCAGTTTGCTGGTAGTAGTGTTGGGGTTAGGTTAGACTCTGTCTCCTCTTCATCTATTTCCATCCTGTCTTCTAGTAACAAGGCTGTGGTTATTCTCCTGTCTCTTCATCCACTTCCGTTCAGTCTTCTTGTACTGTAGCAATGTTGCGGTTAGGTTCCCGTTTGACTGCGTGGGCTCTCTTTGAACCAACCTGACACAATGGTACATCTTAGCGCCGAAGGGAGCGCTATAGGTTTTTTAGGACAAATAATAAAATAACAATAATGTCCAAATCACCTGAAATCAATTCCATATTTGGTTTGATGATACTTAAAGGTGATTTGGCTATACAAAACAACAACATGCAACAACATCCAGTCTTCTAGTAACAAGGCTGTGGTTATTCTCCTGTCTCTTCATCTATTTCCATTCAGTCTTCTAGTAACAAGGCTGTGGTTATTCTCCTGTCTCTTCATCTATTTCCATTCAGTCTTCTAGTAACAAGGCTGTGGTTATTCTCCTGTCTCTTCATCTATTTCCATTCAGTCTTCTAGTAACAAGGCTGTGGTTATTCTCCTGTCTCTTCATCTATTTCCATTGTCTTCTAGTAACAAGGCTGTGGTTATTCTCCTGTCTCTTCATCTATTTCCATCCAGTCCTTCTGTAGCTCAGTTGGTAGAGCATGGCGCTTGTAACACCAGGGTAGTGGGTTCGATTCTCGGGACCACCCATACATAGAATGTATGCACACATGACTGTAAGTCGCTTTGGATAAAAGCGTCTGCTAAATGGCATATATTATTATATTATATATTAACAAGGCTGTGGTTATTCTCCTGTCTCTTCCTCTATTTCCATCCAGTCTTCTAGTAACAAGGCTGTGGTTATTCTCCTGTCTCTTCATCTATTTCCATTCAGTCTTCTAGTAAAGAGGCTGTGGTTATTCTCCTGTCTCTTCCTCTATTTCCATCCAGTCTTCTAGTAACAAGGCTGTGGTTATTCTCCTGTCTCTTCATCTATTTCCATTCAGTCTTCTAGTAAAGAGGCTGTGGTTATTCTCCTGTCTCTTCATCTATTTCCATTCAGTCTTCTAGTAACAAGGCTGTGGTTATTCTCCTGTCTCTTCATCTATTTCCATTCAGTCTTCTAGTAACAAGGCTGTGGTTATTCTCCTGTCTCTTCATCCACTTCCGTTCAGTCTTCTTGTACTGTAGCAATGTTGCGGTTAGGTTCCCGTTTGACTGCGTGGGCTCTCTTTGAACCAACCTGACACAATGGTACATCTTAGCGCCGAAGGGAGTGCTATAGGTTTTTTAGGACAAATAATAAAATAACAATAATGTCCAAATCACCTGAAATCAATTCCATATTTGGTTTGATGATACTTAAAGGTGATTTGGCTATACAAAACAACAACATGCTCACATGCCCCCATCACTCCCATTGATTTTTGCTAGCGGTGGCTGAAGTCAGCTAAAGTTTGTAATGGCTGTGTAAAGAAAACTGAATCATGGATTACAGTTTCTCCTGGCCCATAGACTACTTTCAGGGTGAACCATCTAACCGTAACGTCAAGTTGTAAAATAGTGAACTATTCCTTTAACGCTGCATGAAATGATGACTTTTGCACAGTTTTTAAGTACACACCTCAAATATTGCCACCCCTCCCACCTCAGTGCCAGTGAGCTGAAGTAAGACAGGTAAATTGCTGAACCTGGCGTAAGGGGTGGAAAATACCGGTGGCCCAGTTTTAACATGACTAAATTCTAAACGAAGGTGCGCTTGACACTTATGCCTCCTTAAAGCCAGCCGGAAATAGAGCCCAGTGTGTTAGAGATGGTTATATGGATGAAACAAACCTCTTGAGGGTATTATATTGGATCCATTTGGAGAGTTAGGTGGCATTGGTAGATTGCCAGGCGTGTTTGGCTTGGCAGGGCATCATTGGTATGAGAGAGAGCTGTGTGTATCAGGGCCAGACTGGCAGCTCATCCCTTCACTCATCTGTCTCTCATCCCTTCTAGAGTTTCAATGTCCACTCTTTCATCCACAGTATCAGCAACAGTAAAGCATCTGCTGATATGTTGGGCTTTTTAGTCTGAATGAGAGATGTTCGAGACACAGAGAAAGCAGCCTACATTGTCAGTTAATAGGCTGTTGGATAGGCCTATTTTCTCCACTATGATAATCTGACGTTAACATGAGTTTCCTACCTCATTCTTATCTTAATTTTTTTTATCAGAGTGTATAGGAGATGTGCCTACATAGGAGAGGAGGCTAGCCATAACCTTAATAGCAGAAGCTGTGGAATTGCTTTTTTAACATCTCTAGCTATTTAGTTTTGGCTAAATTGAGTTGTTCCTGCAGACAACGATTTTGTTGGAGAGTTTGTGCTGGTTCATCGTCATGAGTATTTGCAATTACTTTTAATTGCTCAGATTTCGCTTTTGTCAATAGTTGCTCAGTTCTCTCCACCTGTGCCCTCATGTTAGCCATGTCTTGCACGTGCTTCAGCTGTGCACTGTGGTATTGGACCGATGCCAACCTTTGATGGCGATACATAAGTGTTAAAGTGGAGAGAACCGTCACAAAGCCTGTGTTTGATGGTTGATTTTGGAGAGCGTTCGCAATTTCGCCTGTTTTTCAGTAATGGCATAATTAGGGTTGGTATCGCTGCTGAGGTCAGAGATCAATCCTTTTATGGGTGGAGGTTCACTAATTAGCGGAGGAGTGGTGACCACCTCCTTTGATAGCTTGCACATTATTAGAAAAATTTACAGGAAAAATTGTTCTCTTTCTTTTTCAAAGTTTGGGTTTGGAATTCATTGGAAGCTGCAAAGACAAGTTTAATCTATTTATAGATGTTGACGAACCATCAGTACTGTACCAGTAATGTGGAAGTTGGACGTGAATGAATTTGCAATGCCAAATTAATTAATCCTACCTGGGTAGGCTATCTGGGTATTAAACTTGAATTAACCTGAGAGGTTGCTTCATCCAGGTTAATATGAGAAGTTTAAAAGTGTCTCATTTGATTGGAAGAATGTTAAGGTATGTTCAACAATTGAACTTATTAAATTGAATGAGACGATAATCCATGAGATCTCCATTGATTGGATATCATAAGTGTAAACAGTAGATCAAATGTTGGGAACATTCACCACTATGGTACACTTCTCCCTAAGGCCGAAGCCACATGGGATTCCTACTGGGGCGGACTTCTGTCAGTACTGGATTACTGAATGGTTTTTCAAAAAACAAATTTTACTGATTGATCAATTTAATGATAAATCAAACCTGTATAGGCTATTTGGGAATTAAACTTGAATTAACCTGAGAAGTTGCTTCATCTAGGTTAGTTTTGAAAAAGTTTACAATGTCTTATTTAGAAAACTCACCAATTTGGATATTATATAAAAGATCCATTTGAGAATGTAAATCTGGCAATTTCACTTATTAGTTCAATTGAATAAGACATTGATATCCATCTGGATATCATAAATAATGACTTGAGTGTGACCTGAATAATTCTTGAAGGAAAGTACTGGCACACACTTCAGCCGTCACTGATTGCACACGCTGATGTCACGGTTTTCATATGGTGAAGGAGAGTCGGACCAAACTGCAGCGTGTATATTGCGATCCATGTTTAATCACACAACGTAAACACGAATAAACACAAACACTACAAAACAATAAACAAAACGAAAACCGAAAACAGCCTATACTTGTGTCAACTAACACAGCACAAGGACATCAAGACACTCAGGACAATCACCCACAATACAACCAAAGAATATGGCTGCCTAAATATGGTTCCCAATCAGAGACAACGATAAACACCTGCCTCTGATTGAGAACCACTTCAGACAGCCATAGACTCTCCTAGAACACCCCACTAAGCTACAATCCCACTAAGCTACACACCACATACAAAAACCCATGTCACACCCTGGCCTGACCAAATACATGAAGAAAAACACAAAATACTTCGACCAGGGCGTGACAGCTGAAATCAAACGGAAGTACCCGGGGCGGGACTTTCGTTCCGCAAGGCGGAGGAATTACAATGTGGCACAAGAAAACAAAATGGCTATTTTCCCTTTGTTAGCTTAACATCCCGTGCAAGCTAATCCTACTTTATGCATGAAAAATGCACAACATAGGATTCCCTTGGTTTCCCTTTAAACCCTTTTCGGCGTTATTTTGACTATGTTTTAACCGAACACGTGGCAAACAATGAACTGCACCTTGGTCTACTCCTGTGGAAAACACAAGAGAGACAGAGAAAATTATTGCTGGTCAAGCTAATATCTCCTGAATTTCAATCGGCTGGCTCTTTCCCTTCGCTCGAGAAATGTATAATGACTGAGCCTACACACGTCTGAAACGCGCGAGGCAGAAATAGCCCTGTGTTTGGCCAAACGCTCTATTTCTCAGCTTTCTATAATTAGCTTTATCAGCCCTCATATTGGTGCGGCTGGCTTCGGGGTTGGATGCACGCTGTGTTAAAGAAGCAGTGCGGCTTGGTTGGGTTGTGTATCGGAGGACGCATGACTTTCAACCTTCGTCTCTCCCGAGCCTGTACGGAAGTTGTAGCGATGAGACAAGCTAGTAGCTACTAAAAACAATTGGATACCACGAAATTGGGGAGAAAACGGGGTGAAAAAAAAATAGAGATCCAGTTTGGATTTAAATATAACTTTTGTATGACTGATGCCTTTAGTGAGAGGTCTAATGCTTTAATATTTAATCATTTCTGCCCTCCGAATTCATATTCGTTATATAAATAGGCCCTTTTAATTTAATATTTTTTGTTTAAAAATCAGGTCACTAGGTGTAGGCAAAACCATAAGCAAATAGGTAAACTTTGATATGATTAAGGAGTTAATCAGGGTGATTTTTACTACAAATAGACAGGTATTTTCCTTTCCATGGTAGCAAGTTCTTATCTATTTTTGCTAACTTTCTATAAAAATTTATTGGAGTGAGAAAATTTCTTTATTTGGGGATTTGTATACCGAGTATGTCCACATCTCTGTCAGACCATTTAATTGGTAAACTACACAGTAATGTAAAATTAGCATTTTTTTGTGATCCAATACGTAATATTGTACACTTATAATACTTTGGTTTTAATCGAGAGAGGATACCAAAAGTGATCATGATCCTCTATGAGGCTGAGGGATTGTACGAGTGTACGACGACACCTTAGTTTTTAAGCCACGGATTTCTAATCACTTAATATTATTGTTTGATCTCATTTTAACAGCTAACATTTCAATGGCAATAATAAATAGATATGCCGATAGTGGACAACCTTGTTTTACTCCTCTAGATAGTTTAAGACTTCCTGAGATGTAGCCATTATTTACTATTTTACACCTAGGGTTACTATACATAACTTTAACAATTGTTAGAAGAGATTCCCCAAAATTAAAATATTCAAGGCGTCAGTCGTACTTTATCAAAAGCCTTTTCAAAATCAGCTATGAAAACCAGGCCCCGGTGTCTCCGATATTTCATAGTATTCTATTATTTCCAGTACTTTTCTTATATTATCTCCAATGTCTCCTCCATGTAAAAAAAACCTGTATGATTAGGATGAATAACATCTGACAATGCTTTTTTAATTCTATGCTTCAAGCATTTTTGCTAGGATTTTTGCTTCACAACACTGAAGTGTAAGAGGTCTCCAATTTTTTTAATGGACTGGATCTTTATATATACCACTTGGGTCCTGTAATAATGATATCAGACCTTCTTGTTGCGTGTCTGATAATCTACCATTTATATAGGAGTGGATAAAATATGCTAATAATGGTCCTCTGAGTATATATGCCATCCAACCCTGGAGTTTTCCCAGCCTCAAAGGCTTTAATTGCATCAAGAAGCTACTCCTCTGTAATGTGGCCTTCATATGAGTCTTTCTGTACAGATGTTAATTTTACATTATTATTAGGAAAAACAATCCATACAATTACCTTCAGTTAGTGGAGATGGAGGAGACTAAAACAAAAAAAAACAACTAAAACAAAAACATATTCTTAAAGTACTTTACTTCCTCTTTCAAAATACTTTTTGGTGAATCATGTGTGACTCCATCATTTGTAATGCATTTTTTCCCATATTCCATCCAGTTCGCTTTATTTTTTATAGTATATTACACTGGATATTTCTTTAAGTTCCTCCATTTCTTTTTGGTTTATCTCTAACTTATTCTGTGCCTCTATGGTACAGCATGTATTATTATTTATCTAATTGTACTGTTAGTCCTTCAATTTCCTTTGTTCATTTTGACTCTTTTGATCTACATTGCTTTTGTTTTATATATTAATTGCATGGCCTCTAATGGCACATTTAAAAGTGTCCCATACAATAAGGGGATCTGCTGTACCTATGTTATGTCTGAAAAAATCAGTTATATATTCTTCTGTCCTAGTTCTAAACAATTTATCATCTAGTAGGCTTTGATTCAATTTCCAATTTCCTCACCCATGTGGAAATTCTGTAAGAGTAAAATATATGCCAATTATGTGATGATCCGACCGCATTCTGTCCTCTATCAACACTTTTTTAACTGTAGGTGCCAGAGAGAATGGCATAAGAAAGTAGTCAGGACGACTAGCTTGATTAAACCTCTGCAATGTATAGCTCACTAGGTCAGGGTATTTAAGTCTCCATATATCCACTAATTCCAATATATCCATGACATTCATGATTTCCTTAAGTGCCTAAGGGTGACAGTTTGTAGTGTGATTTCCTTTCCGGTCCATAGAGGTATTTAAGACCGTATTAAAATCTCCCACCATAATAATAGAGTCTTGTGTTGATTGTAGAGTTGATAAATTCTTATATATATTTTCGAATCTTGGATCATCATTATTTAGACCGTATAGGTTAAAACCTCTCTAGGGTATGTGGGACGCTCCCACCTGGCCAACATCCAGTGAGATTGCAGAGCGCCAAATTCAAATACAGAAATACTCATTATAGAAATTCAGAAAACATATTTTACATAGGTTTAAAGATTAACTACTTGTGAATCCAACCACGGTGTCAGATTTAAAAAATGCTTTATGGCGCAAGCATATCTTACGATTATTTGAGAACATAGCCCAGTTGACAAATTATTACAAACAGTAACCAGCCAAGCAGAAGCGTTAAAAAACACAGAAATCGAGATAAAATTAATCCCTTACCTTTGATGATCTTCATATGGTTGCACTCAGAAGACATTCATTTACTCAATAAATGTTCCTTTTGTCTCTTTATATCCAAAAGCCTCTGTTTTGTTAGTGCGTTTTCTTCAGTAATCCACAGGCTCAAACGCAGTCAAAACATGCAGACAAAACAAATCTAAATTGTATCCGTAAAGTTCATAGAAACATGTCAAACAATGTTTATATTCAATCCTCAGGTTGTTTTTAGCCCAAATGATCTATAATATTTCAATCGGACAATAATGTTGTCAATATAAAAGGTAAACAAGAAATGCACTCGCTCGGGATTGCACATGAAAAAGCTCTGTGACACGTCAGGGTCCACTCATTCAGACTGGTCTTACTCCCTCATTTATAAGAATACAAGCCTGAAACAATTTCTAAAGACTGTTGACATCTAGTGGAAGGCATTGGAACTGCAAATTGAGTCCTAAGTCAATGGATACTGTTATGGCATTGAATAGAAAACTTTTTTTTTTTTTTTAATTTTTCTCAAGTTTTATCCTGCCAAATCAGTTCTGTTATACTCACAGACACTATTTTAACAGTTTTGGAAACTTTAGCGTGTTTATGCATATCATATCTTGTGGGCCGAGTAGAAGGCTGTTTAATTTGGGCATGCTTTTCATCCAAAATTCCGAATGCTGCCCCCTACCCTAGAGAAGTTAATAAGCCATATATGTTTATTGTCTAATAACATATTTAAAATAATCCATCTACCTTGATGATCTGTTCGAACAATTTGCACATTTGGATTAAAATTACTGTTAACCTCTTGGAACACTAGGGGCAGTATTTAATTTTTGGATGAAATAATGTTCCCGTTTTAAACAAGATATTTTGTCACGAAAAGATGCTCGACTATGCATTGGAAAGACAACACTCTGACGTTTCCAAAACTGCAAATATATGATCTGTGAGTGCCACAGAACTGATGCTACAGGCGAAACCAAGATGAAACTTCAAACAGGAAATTAGCAAAAATTTTGAGGCACTGTTTTCCATTGTCTCCTTATATGGCTGTGAATGCGCCCTGAACGAGCTTACACGTTCTGCCGTTTCCCCAAGGTGTCTGCAGCATTGTGACGTGTTTGTAGGCATATCATTGGAAGATTGGCCATAAGAGACTACATTTACCAGGTGTCCGCCCGGTGTCCTTTGTCGAAATTGGTGCGTCATCTTCAGCTGCACGCATTCATCCATGTGATTCAGAGGAGAGAGGAGACTTCCACGAACGATATATCATCGAAGAGATATGTGTTAGTTTTTAGTATAGTTTTTTTTTTTGGTAGCCAAACGTGACGAACAAAACGGAGCAATTTCTCCTACACAAAGAATCTTTCAGGAAAAACTGAACATTTTCAATCTAACTGAGAGTCTCCTCATTGAAAACATCCGAAGTTCTTCAAAGGTAAATTATTATATTTGAATGCTTTTCTTGTTTTTGTGAAAATGTTGCCCGCTGAATGCCAATGCTAAATGCTACGCTAGCTATCAATACTGTTACACAAATGCTTGTTTTGCTATGGTTGAAAAGCATATTTTGAAAATCTGAGATGACAGTGTTGTTAACAAAAGGCTAAGCTTGAGAGCTAATATATTTATTTCATTTCATTTGCGATTTTCATGAATAGTTAACATTGTGTTATGCTAATGAGCTTGCGGGATAATTACACTCCTGGCAACAGTTTTTTTTTCGTAGCTAAACGTGATGAACAAAACGGAGCGATTTGTCATAAACAAATAATATTTTTGGAAAAACTGAACATTTGCTATCTAACTTAGAGTCTCCTCATTGAAAACATCTGAAGTTCTTCAAAGGTAAATTATTTTATTTGAATGCTTTTCTTGTTTTTGTGAAAATGTTGCCCGCTGAATGCTAACGCTAAATGCTACGCTAGCTATCAATACTGTTACACAAATGCTATGTTTTGCTATGGTTGAAAAGCAGATTTTGAAAATCTGAGATGACAGTGTTGTTAACAAAAGGCTAAGCTTGAGAGCTAGCATATTTATTTAATTTCATTTGCGATTTTCATGAATAGTTAACGTTGCGTTATGGTAATGAGCTTGAGGCTGTATTCACAATCCCGGATCCGGTGGTTGTTTCCTGTCTTTGTGTTCTCTGCACCAGATAGGACTGTTTCGGGTTTTGCAAGGTTTGTTATTTTGTATATATGTAGTGTTCACGTTATCGTCTTTTATTAAACACGTTGAACACGAACTACGCTGCATTTTGGTCCTCCTCTCCTTCGACGGAAGAATACTGTTACAGAACCACCCACCAAAACAGGACCAAGCAGCGTGGTGACAGGCAGCGGCAGGAGGAGCAGCGCAATCAGGACTATTGGACTTGGGAGGAGATCCTAGACGGGAAAGGACCCTGGGCACAACCAGGAGAATATCGCCACCCCAAAGAAGAGCTGGAGGCAGCGAAGGCAGAGAGGCGCTCGTATGAGCAGGCAGCACGACGGCGCGGATGGAAGCCCGAGAGTCAGCCCCAGAAATTTATTGGGGAGGTACACAGGAAGTGTGCTTACCGGAGGGCGAGAGAGACCGGGCAGGCACCGTGTTATGCTGTGGAGCGCAGGCACCGTGTTATGCTGTGGAGCGCACGGTGTCCCCAGTGCGGGGGCATAGCCCGGTGCGGTACATACCAGCTCCTCGTATCGGCCGGACTAGAGTGGGCATCGAGCCAGGTGCCATGAAGCCGGCTCTACGCATCTGGTCTCCCGTGCGTCTCCTTGGGCTGGCATACATGGCACCAGCCTTACGCATGGTGTCCCCGGTTCGCCAGCACAGCCCAGTGCGGGCTATTCCACCTCGCCGCACTGGCAGGGCGACCGGGAGCATTCAACCAGGTAAGGTTGGGCAGGCTCAGTGCTCAAGAGCTCCAGTGCGCCGGGTAGCCTAGTGGTTAGAGCAGGGTAGCCTAGTGGTTAGAGCGTTGGACTAGTAACCGAAAGGTTGCAAGTTCAAACCCCCGAGCTGACAAGGTACAAATCTGTCGTTCTGCCCCTGAACAGGCAGTTAACCCACTGTTCCTAGGCCGTCATTGAAAATAAGAATTTGTTCTTGACTGACTTAAATAAAGGTAAAATACAAAAAATGAAAAACGGTCCGGTGTATCCAGTGCCACCTACACGCACCAGCCCTCCGGTGGCAGCCCCCCGCACCAGGCTTCCTGTGCGTGTCCAGAGCCCAGTACTCCCTGTTTCTCCTCCCCGCACTCGCCCTGAGGTGCGTGTCCTCGGCCCAGTACCACCAGTGCCGGCACCACGCACCAGGCCTACAGTGCGCCTCGCCTGTCCAGAGCTGCTAGAGTCTCCCGCCTGTCCAGAGCTGCTAGATTCTCCCACCTGTCCAGAGCTGCTAGAGCCGCCAGTCTGCAAGGAGCCGCCAGAGCCGCCAGTCTGCAAGGAGCCGCCAGTCAGCCAGGATCCTCCAGAGCCGCCAGTCAGCCAGGATCTTCCAGAGCCACCAGTCAGCCAGGATCTCCCAGAGCCGCCATTCAGCCAGGATCTGCCAGAGCCGTCAGTCAGCCAGAAGCTGCCAGAGCTGCCACCAGCCTGAGCTACCTCTCAGTCCTGAGCTACCACTCAGTCCTGAGCTGCCCCTCAGTCCTGAGCTGCCCCTCAGTCCTGAGCTACCCCTCAGTCCGGAGGAGTTTGTTTAGTGGAGTGGGGCCCTATAGTAGGGTTACCAATCCTAGGTCGGCGGCGAGGGTTGCCGTTCCTAGAAAGAGACTAAAAAAAACTAAAAAGACTATGGTGGAGTGCAGTCCACGTCCCACGCCAGAGCCGCCATCGTGGACAGACGCCCACCCAGAACCTCTGTTTTGCCTGGTCTAGGGTTTTTTGTATGTTTATGGGGCTGTGTCCTTTCCAGGTCATTTCTAGGTCTATGGCTGCCAAGATTGGTTCTCAATTAGAGGCAGCTGTCTATTGCTGTCTCTGATTGGGAACCATATTTAGGCAGCCATATTCTGTGGGTACTTTGTGGGTGGTTGTCTTCTGTCTTTGTGTCATTGCACCAGATAGGACTGTTTCGGTTTTCACATTTATTGTTTTGTATTTTGTAGTGTTCTCGTTTATCGTCTATATTAAAGATGTTGAACACTAACCACGCTGCATTTTGGTCCTCCTCTCCTTCAGCGGAAGAAAACCGTTACAATGGGAGAAATATATTTCGCCCCCCCCCAGTCCTTTTTCCACAAACTTCATCTAAAATTGTTGAATGAATTTCCTGTAAACAATAGATATTATATTCCTTCTCTTTTAGCCAGGTAAATACTGATCGTCTTTTCTTATTATCTGCTAAGCCATTACAATTGTAACTAGCTATACTTATTTCAACACTTACCATAATGAGACACAACTTTCAATTCTATTTATCAAAATATGTGTTTGTAAACGTACCATTAAAAAGTAACACGATGATTGAGTGTCTATATGAAAATCATGGCAACGTGGTTGTAAAGCCTAGTAGCGCCTCTCTCTCTCGCTCTCTCTCCCTCTCCCTCTCTCTCTCTCTCTCTCTCTCTCTCTCTCTCTCACACACACTGTCTCTGTCTCCCTTCCTCTTTCCATTTATCTCCTCCTCTCCATTGACTGAAGTCTTAGAGGTATTGTAGGTGTTAATAGAAAGACTGTATAAGTGACATTCTCTAATAGTGTGTCTGCTCTACTCTGCATCACTTCCTCCTGGGTTAGTGAAGTAATTTACCACAGGGAATCAGGCACCTGGAATCAATTGAGTTCCAAGTTCTAGTTTCTGATTGTAATGATAATGAAGTAGCCTATATCAGTGGACATTTTACCTCGTTATAAGATGTAAATTATTGAAGGAAAGTGTGTTACCATCTCTGAAATGAGAGAGATAACTTTTCACCTCCAATGGGTGGACTCCATCTCCATGCCCCAATAATTGCAACTGTGCCTTCCTATTACTCTGTTATAATGGGAAATAGTGTTTTAGCTCTGTGGAAGATCCATCACAGTGTCATTGTTCTATCGTCCTGATTCTGCCCAGCTATTTAAATTGATGCCTTCCGGTTCTTTTCTATGGGTATGGAGGTACTGTTTGTGTTTCTATTGACACAGTTTAGCTGGTGCTATTTAGGGTTAGGGATCCAGAGTTAATTGTAGCCTTCCGGCTATTTTCTATAGCTGTGGTTTCTGATGTGTTTGTTTATTGTGTCTGGACTGGCACAGTTTAGACGTGTTTTTGAGTCTCCCTCTTTTTTAGCACATTCTAATGCAACCAGAGGGGGAAGCTGGCATGTGGCCAAGCCTTGCCTTTGGGGCTGGCTGTGGCTGTGCCTGTAGAGAAAGATCCCATTCACATTGGCATAGCTGTGGAACAGCTGGGCAGTGCATCAGACCTGCGTTAAAATGCTATTCAAAACCATTTCACATACTTTATCTATGCTTGATTGAGTTTGCCTGGCTTAATTGAGCTATAGAATATTCCCATAACGGCAAACCCTGCCAATTGGACACTCCAGGCAGGAAAAACGCTCAAAGTCAAATCAAATCAAATGTGGTTTGTTATATGCTCCGAATACAACAAGTGTAGACCTTACTGTGAAATGCTTACTGACAAACCCTTAACCAACAATGCAGTTCAAGAAATAGAGTTAAGGAAATATTAACAAAATAAATGGGAGAAAAAAATCTATCAAAAAGTAACACAAGAAATGTACATAACAATAACGAGGCTATATACAATGTGCGGGGCTACAGGTTAGTTAAGGTCATTTGTAAAGTGACTATGCATAGATATTAAACAGAGAGTAGCAACAGTGTAAAAACAAAGGTGGGGCGCGGGGGTCAATGTAAATAGTCCGGGGGGCCATTTGATTATGCCTAGGGGTTGATCCTGGACAAGGCTAATGTGTGTTGGTGCCCTTGACCTTGATGACCCTCCTTGACATCTCTGTGAGGTCAGACAGGACCCTTGTCCTCAGAGCAACATACCTAACCAGAGGAGAGTGTAGCGTTATTCCCTCCCAGTGTGGTTTGTCTGTCTGTGGACTGTGTTGTGAGCTCACTGTGTTGTAAGGCTGCAGACAGACGGGCTGTGTGAAAGGAATGAGAAATACTGTTCTGTCCTCTGGGGGACTGTGTGAAACACTGCAGCTCAGACTCAGCCAAATGTCTCTTCTCTCCTCAATATAAATGCAGTGCTGCCTCCCTGCCTCACTGCCTCACTGCCTGCCTGCCTGCCTGCCTGTCTGTCTGTCTGTCTGTCTGTCTGTCTGTCTGTCTGTCTGTCTGTCTGTCTGTCTGTCTGTCTGTCTGTCTGCCTCCCACAAGCTGAACGTTTATTTTCTATTATATAAAGTGCTGATTCAGAAACACATGAATATGTGATCCAATTGGAGACCTCAGTTTACCTGAGGTGAAAGTATGCGATATAAAAATGTCCAGTATAAACTTTAATATTATTACATAAACTTCTCTTGGGACATAATGATATAATGTGTTGTAAAGTTTCCTTTTCAACCCACTTTCACTGGAAACATATGAACTGTATTACTAGCTCAGGAGAAGCCTTTAAATTCCTGACAACGACAGAATAGCTATATAGCTCTTCAATAGCTCTATTGTCATCGATGTGAAGGCATGCTCATTTGGTGCAACTAATCTAAGAGAATGTCTTCCTCCGATGTGTCACTTTACATTAGCAGTAGCAGCAGCAGCAAGTTACTGTGTTTCAAATAGATCCCCGTAGGCCTGCCAGCGATGCTCTCATTATTAAATGTCTCAGGCATAAAGCCCTGTCCATTCCCCCTGTCCTGGTAGACTTTCACAGAGGCAGGTCCATTCTCCTTGTCCTGGTACACTTGCACAGAGGCAGGTCCATTCTCCTTGTCCTGGTACACTTGCACAGAGGTAGGTCCATTCTCCTTGTCCTGGTACACTTGCACAGAGGTAGGTCCATTCTCCTTGTCCTGGTACACTTGCACAGAGGTAGGTCCATTCTCCTTGTCCTGGTACACTTGCACAGAGGTAGGTCCATTCTCCTTGTCCTGGTACACTTGCACAGAGGTAGGTCCATTCTCCTTGTCCTGGTACACTTGCACAGAGGTAGGTCCATTCTCCTTGTCCTGGTACACTTGCACAAATATAGGTCCATTATCCTTGTCCTGGTACACTTGCACAGAGGTAGGTCCATTCTCCTTGTCCTGGTACACTTGCACAAATATAGGTCCATTCTCCTTGTCCTGGGCTGATACACCTTCACAGAGGCAGGTCCATTATCCTTGTCCTGGTACACTTGCACAGAGATAGGTCCATTCTCCTTGTCCTGGTACACTTGCACAGAGATAGGTCCATTCCCATATTCCCCTTGTCCTTCATTGAACACCAGAGCTGGAGAGACCTTGTTGATTAGTGTGATAATGGAGGTGAGATGTGATCTCATCAGAGGTAGGTCCATTCCCCTTGTCCTTCCTTGTACACCTTCAGAGAATCAGCTTTCATTCCCCTTGTTACACCTTCAGAGTTGGAGAGGCCTGCTTGAGGAGTGTTATAATGGAGGTGGGATGTGATGCCAGGATGCCATTCTCCTGAGCCCACGGCTCCTTCTTCTCCTTCAGCCAGTCAACTGAAGCTGGCGAGCTGATTGATTGCTACTCAATAACAATTCTCAGTGGCTTCAGCTCACGTTAGGAAGACATGTATCAGAGCATGCCAAATCATTCATCAATTATGTATGGTACTTATCAGGGCTTATCATGTTAATGTTGAATGAATGAAATACAGATAAGTAAACAATCCTAAGCTATTCAGTTGCAGTGTCAAAGCTATCTATATACAGTGGGGCAAAAAAGTATTTAGTCAGCCACCAGTTGTGCAAGTTCTCCCTCTTAAAAAGATGAGAGAGGCCTGTAATTTTCATCATAGGTACACTTCAACTATGACAGACAAAATGAGAATTTATTTTCTCCAGAAACTCACATTGTAGGATTTTTAATGAATTTATTTGCAAATTATGGTGGAAAATAAGTATTTGGTAACCTACAAACAAGCAAGATTTCTGGCTCTCACAGACTTGTAACTTCTTCTTTAAGAGGCTCCTCTGTCCTCCACTCGTTACCTATATTAATGGCACCTGTTTGAACTTGTTATCAGTATAAAAGACACCTGTCCACAACCTCAAACAGTCACAATCCAAACTCCACTATGGCCAAGACCAAAGAGCTGTCAAAGGACACCAGAAACAAAATTGTAGACCTGCACCAGGCTGGGAAGACATTATTAGGAAATGGAAGACATACAAGACCACTGATAATCTCCCTCGATCTGGGGCTCCATGCAAGATTTCACCCCGTGGGGTCAAAATGATCACAAGAATGGTGAGCAAAAATCCCAGAACCAGACGGGGGGACCTAGTGAAGGACCTGCAGAGAGCTGGGACCAAAGTAACAAAGCCTACCATCAGTAACGCACTAGGCCGCCAGGGACTCAAATCCTGCAGTGCCAGACGTGTCTCCCTGCTTAAGCCAGTACATGTCTAGGCCCGTCTGAAGTTTGCTAGAGAGCATTTGAATGATCCAGAAGATTGGGAGAATGTCATATGATCAGATGAAACCAAAATATAACTTTTTGGTAAAAACTCAACTCGTCGTGTTTGGAGGACAAAGAATGCTGAGTCGCATCGAAAGAACACCATACCTACTGTGAAGCATGGGGGTGGAAACATCATGCTTTGGGACTGGTTTTCTGCAAAGGGACCAGGATGACTGATCCGTGTAAAGGAAAGAATGAATGGGGCCATGTATCATGAGATTTTGAGTGAAAACCTGAGTGAACTTCCATCAGCAAGGGCATTGAAGATGTAATGTGGCTGGGTCTTTCAGCATGACAATGATCCCAAACACACCGCCCGGGCAACAAAGGAGAGGCTTCGTAAGAAGCATTTCAAAGTCCCGGAGTGGCCTAGCCAGTCTCCAGATCTCAACCCCATAGAAAATCTTTGGAGGGAGTTGAAAGTCTGTGTTGCCCAGCAACAGCCCCAAAACATCACTGCTCTAGAGGAGATCTGCATGGAGGAATGGGCCAAAATACCAGCAACAGTATGTGAAAACCTTGTGAAGACTTACAGAAAACGTTTGACCTCTGTCATTGCCAATAAAGGGTATATAACAAATATATGCCATTTAGCGGACGCTTTTATCCAAAGCGACTTACAGTCATGTGTGCATGCATTCTACGTATGGGTGGTCCCGGGAATCAAACCCACTACCCTGGCGTTACAAGCGCCATGCTCTACCAACTGAGCTACAGGACTACTATAACAAAGTATTGAGATAAACTTTTGTTATTGACCAAATACTTATCTTCCACCATAATTTGCAAATAAATTCATTAAAAATCCTACAATGTGATTTTCTGGATTTTTTTTTCTCATAGTTGTAGTGTACCTATGATGAAAATTACAGGCCTCTCTCATCTTTTTAAGTGGGAGAACTTACACAATTGGTGGCTGACTAAATACTTTTTTGCCCCACTGTATATAGACAATGCAATCCATTGTACAATGTGTAAAGTGCAGGGATGTGAATGAAATCAAAATGTATTTGAAGCTGTTTGTTTACAGGTTCTCCAGCAGTGTCCCCAGCAGTCTCACCAGATGATGCCGCAGAGAGCTGCTGTGATTGAGATTAATTTATTAATCAGAGGTTTTCAGGGGCATTGATGGCATGGAGATCACAGCAGGAACAACAGTCTGCAGTCCCCATGACTGACAGGCAGAAGCTAATCAAGCCTGTTCTGGCCACCAAATAATAATATTATTATCTATGAGATATCAGAGATGATTTCAAATGTATGAGATACCAAGTTATAAATATTAGATATTAGGTCAGGGAGAAATTTATGACTGCAGTAATCTTTGGTTATTGGGATGATTCCAGTTGAGCTGTAGTGTTTTCTCATTTTGAGTGTCAAAGCATTGATTGTTGCTGAGTAAAGCAACTCTAAGGTTCACAGTTTATCTGAGGTATCTAAAGTTCATCTAAGGTAGCTTCTCTACAAAATGGTTCTTGACAAAGGTTTTGGTGGTTCCTGCTTCTCTGAGTGCTACTTTTTGAGAGCATTGTGAAATCCAATCCTAGAACACTTCTCCAATGTAATTTAACAAGCTCAATGTATTGAGATAATTCAACTAGACTTTCATGTAGCTAGATGGTTTGTAGGAAGCCTTGTCATTGCTCTGTGCTGGTCTTGAAGCTAGGAATGAGATGTGACAGTGTAAGATATATCCTGGAGCAGTTCAGCGCAACAGCAGTAAAAGACTATCCTTTTCTCTGTGTAATAACAAATTGACCCACTTGTTGTAAACTAAAGTACTAAGCACATCCAGTTGGTGTGTCAGTGTACATGGCCACGTAAAATGTAGCAGTGATGTTACCAGCTCCCCTTAGCCTACTTGGTAATGGTATGCCTATCTACCACACTGCTAGACAGTTCTAATGGCTCTGGACTTCATTTCCCCCCAAACGTCTGAACAAAAGAGGGTAGCCTGTGTCCCTAATTGTCTCCTTTCCCAATATATATATATTTTTAATGAGCCCTCCTCTTCCTCTATCCAAGTTTCTCCCAAAAGTAAATAGAACACTCTTTCAAGCTGGTTCCTCTGTAGAGCATGCCTATCATGGCAAGCAGAAGCGATACTCCTCTTCGGGCTGCTGATCTTCTCTGTGTTCAGCGACTCAGTGACCCAGGCTACTTTTGTACTGTACATCCTCTGCTGTGATCCCCTATAGACACAAGGCTGTGATCCCCTATAGACACAACACGGCTGTGATCCCCTATAGACACAACAAGGCTGTGATCCCCTGTAGACACAAGGCTGTGATCCCCTATAGACACAACACGGCTGTGATCCCCTATAGACACAACAAGGCTGTGATCCCCTGTAGACACAAGGCTGTGATCCCCTATAGACACAACACGGCTGTGATCCCCTATAGACACAACAAGGCTGTGATCCCCTATAGACACAACACGGCTGTGATCCCCTAAAGAAACAACAAGGCTGTGATCCCCTATAGATACAACAAGGCTGTGGTCCCCTAAAGAAACAACAAGGCTGTGATCCCCTATAGATACAACAAGGCTGTGATCCCCTATAGACACAACAAGGCTGTGATCCCCTATAGACTCAACATGGCTGTGATCCCCTATAGATACAACAAGGCTGTGATCCCCTATAGACACAACTTGTCTGTGATCCCCTATAGACACAACGTGGCTGTGATCCTCTATAGACACAGCAAGGCTGTGAACCCCTATAGACACAACAAGGCTTTGATCCCATATAGACACAACAAGGCTGTGATCCCCTATAGACACAACACGGCTGTGATCCTCTGTAGACACAACAAGGATGTGATCCCCTATAGACACAACTTGGCTGTGATCCCCTATAGACACAACAAGGCTGTGATCCCCTATAGACAAAGCAAGGCTTTGATCCCCTATAGACGATCCCCTATAGACACAAAAGGCTGTGATCCCCTATAGGCTGTTGTTAATGTCCTGCAGCGATCCCCAATAGACACAACAAGGCTGCTGTTAGTGTCCTGCTGTGATCCCATGTTGGCACAACAAGGCTGTTAGCCCATCAGTCTCATCCTCCTCTCAGTGTCCTGATGTACTTTCCCTTGTAGGAACTTTAGAGGTCTAATAATTGGTGACTTAATTAATGAATTTATCGGCCTACTATTTCAAGTTAAAAGTTATGTAAGGTCACAAGTAATCGTTTTTATTAGTTTATTAGTTTAGCCTTCATTCATCAAGTCTCATATCATGAATCTTAAAGTGTACGTAAGGTCTTTAATTGTCTTAGAGACAGCATTTGTCAAAGCAAGAGAAAACCACACATATTTATAAAGAGAGGATGTATTATTATGCTAAGAAACACACAGTGGAAAGAAACAGAAAGATTATGATTGATCTATTAAGATTATAATTTTGCGATTCTGAATAGTTCAGAGGCCATTTTGTACTGTTTCAGTCCAAGACTGACAACTCTTTGTTATGTCTACTCTCCTCTCTCCCTCCTTCTCTCCCTCCTTTTTCTCTTCCAAGTTGATTAAATTCTCCATTCGTCTGTCTTTTGTGCTGAGTTTTCAGCTCAGTTCCCAGGAGATGGGATCATTTGCCCAACAGGTGTCCTCTCCTTACAGAACTTGACTTGATAAGATTACATTTTCTGTTTAGTAAGTCCATCGATATTAGCATGCCATTAGACATAGATTAGCCATGTTTTTCCATTTCTTTTTTCATTCCTATGTTTTCTCACCAGTTGTCTGGTAAATGTCTGGTAAATGTTCTACTGTATAGGGAGAATCCAGGAGTCGGGCTTTAATGTCCAAACAGTGTAACTGTTTAATGTTCAATATGAGATTGGGATTTTCTCATAAGTGTTCACAAAATGTTTTCACAATTTAAAAACATATTATACATTTAATAACGTAGGAAAAAAACAGGAAAAATATCACAATGTATATTGGGCTCATACCAAAAGTTTGTCAGTTTAAGTAATTTATAAGAAACACAAGAATGGAAGAGGCAAGTGAAAGGGGAAGAAAGTAAGGAACTTGTCTGTCAACCCTGAATTAAGGATCAAAATTGGTTAAAGAAAATTGTGATAAATAAATAAGTTTACCAGTTTCATTTAAGTGTCACGCCTTGGTCATTGTATTTTGTGTTTTCGTTATATATTTGTTCAGGCCAGGGTGTGACATGGGTTTATTGTGTTGTCGTATTGGGTTTTTTGTAGGCATTGGGATTGTGGTTGATTAGGGGTGTGTCTAGTTTAGGCTTGGCTGCCTGAGGCGGTTCTCAATCAGAGTCAGGTGATTCTCGTTGTCTCTGATTGGGAACCATATTTAGGTAGCCTGGGTTTCACTTTGTATTTCGTGGGTGATTGTTCCTGTCTCTGTGTAGTGTTCACCAGATAGGCTGTATTAGGTTTTCACGTACCGTTTGTTGTTTTTGTATTTATAAGTTATTTCATGTATCGTCATTTTGTTTCATTAAAGACATGAGTAACCACCACGCTGCATTTCGGTCCGACTCTCTTTCGACAAACGAAGAACGCCGTTACATTAAGGACTAAAGAATTGACAGCTGTGCCATATTGATTGCAAAATAGTTGGGAAGTGATTTTCTATGTACAAATTCCATGGCACATGGTGTATAAACTGATACACAAAACGATGCCAGATTCAAAACTTAAGAGTTTTTCTATTTAAATGATTATATAAAATTATTGCAACCAAAAGAATGTTAAAAAACTCAGCAAAAAAATAAACGTCCCTTTTTCAGGACCCTGTCTTTCAAAGATAATTCTTAATCATCCAAATAACTTCACATATCTTCATTGTAAATGGCTGAAACACTATTTCCCGTGCTTGTTCAATGAACCATAAACAATGAATGAACATGCACCTGTGGAATGGTCATTAAGACACTAAAAGCTTACAGATGGTAGGCAATTAAGGTCACAGTTATGAAAACTTAGGACACTAAAGAGGCCTCTCTACTGACTCTGAAAAACACCTAAAGAAAGATGCCCAGGGTCCCTGCTCATCTGCGTGAATGTGCCTTAGCCATGCTGCAAGGAGGCATGAGGACTGCAGATGTGGCCAGGGCAATAAATTGCAATGTCCGTACTGAGACGCCTAAAACTACAGGGAGACAGGACAGACAGAGCTACAGGGAGACAGGACAGACAGCTGATCGTCCTTGCAGTGGCAGACCACGTGTAACAACACCTGCACAGGATCGGTACATCCGAACATCACACCTGCGGCACAGGTACAGGATGGCAACAACAACTGCCCGAGTTACCTCAGGAATGCACAATCCCTCCATCAGTGCTCAGACAGTCGGCAATAGGCTGAGAGAGGCTGGACTGAGGGCTTGTAGGCCTGTTGTAAGGCAGGTCCTCACCAGACATCACCGGTAACAACGTCACCTATGGGCACAAACCCACCGTTGCTGGACCAGACAGGACTGGCAAAAAGTGCCCTTCGCTGACGAGTCGTGGTTTTGTCTCACCAGGGGTGATGGTCGGATTGACGATTATCGTTGAAGGAATGAGCATTACACCGAGGCCTGTACTCTGGAGCGGATCGATGGTCCGTCATGGTCTGGGGTGGTGTGTCACAGCATCATCGGACTGAGCTTGTTGTCATTGCAGGCAATCTCAACGCTGTGTGTTACAGGGAAAACATCCTCCCTGTAACACACAGCATTGTGTGGTACCTCATGTGGTACCCTTTCTGCAGGCTCATCCTGCCATGACCCTTCAGCATGACAATGCCACCAGCCATACTGTTCGTTCTGTGTGTGATTTCCTGCAAGACTGGAATGTCAGTGTTCTGCCATGGCCAGCAAAGAGCCTGGATCTCAATCCCATTGAGCACGTCTGGGACCTGTTGGGGCTAGGGCCATTCCCCCCAGAAATGTCCGGGAACTTGCAGGTGCCTTAGTGGAAGAGTGGGGTAACATCTCACAGCAAGAACTGCAGTATTTAATGCAGCTGGTGGCCACACCAGATACTGACTGTTACTTTTGATTTTGACCCCCCCTTTATTCAGGGACACGTTATTCCATTTCTGTTAGTCACGTGTCTGTGGAACTTGTTCAGTTTAAATCTCAGTTGTTGAATCTTGTTATGTTCATACAAATATTTACACATGTTAAGTTTGCTGAAAATAAACGCAGTTCACAGTGAGAGGACGTTTATTTGCTGAGTTTATATGGAGGATACAACCATGCCAGCTCTGTAGATTTTGCTGTAAAGAGACAGGAATCATTAGATAATTTGTTTTGGTGCTGTCTAAATGTAGCTTGGCAGGAATGGCTGAAGAATTGCAACATTTACCTGGAGCTAACTCTGCAAATAGCACTGCTGGGGGATTTACAAAATCATAGTCAATCGATCAATAATATAATTATTCCCTTAGCAAAAATGTTTATCTTTAATTTACAATCTGTAGAAACTATGAGAACAGAAAGGTTCAGAACTTTTGTGAAGCATCACAGCACAGTTGAAAAATATATGACAAATAGAAATCAAAACTGGATGGTGTTCAGAGATAGGTATATAACAAAATATAACGGTTGTAAAATATACTGTGTCCGTAAAATGTATATAGTATGTATAAGCTGGAAGTAGAAGTCTAAATGTTATTGTTTATTGGTTTACTCCAATTAGGACAGAGTTGCAAAGAAAAAGCCATATCTCAGACTGGCCAATAAAAATGTAAGATTAATATGGGCAAAAGAACACAGACACTGGACAGAGGAACTCTGCCTAGAAGGCCAGCATCCCGTAGTCACTTCTTCACTGTTGACGTCGAGGCTAGTGTTCTGCGGGTACTATTTAATGAAGCTGCCAGTTGAGGACTTGTGAGGCGTCTGTTTCTCAAACTAGACACTAATGTACTTGTCCTCTTGCTCAGTTGTGCACCGGGCCTCCCACTCCTCTTTCTATTCTGGTTAGCGCCAGTTTGTGTTGTTCTGTGAAGGGAGTAGTACAAAGCGTTGTACGAGATCTTCCAAAAAGACATTTCTAAATGACCCCAAAGTTTTGAACTGTAGTTACCAAAAAAAAACAGTATTTCGCATTTTTTTTAAATAAACGTGTTTAATATGTTCTGGGGTTCTTGGCACCATTTTCTCTCAGGGATCTTTTTGTCTCTGAATTTTTTCTCGTGCTCTTCCCAGGGGGCACTCAGGTTCCAAGACATTAGTTATAATGGTCCCAGGTGGCCTTTATGGCTCTGTCATATCATGAAGCACATTCCAGTGGTTCTGATAATCCACTCAAGGGCAGGAAGGGTGACCCTGGTTCTTGTGTTAATGTGTAATTGTAAATCACCCCCATTGTGCATGTCCTCCTCGTGGGCCCAAAGTCGCAACACCCTTCACCCTAGGCCCAACCTGGGTGATATTAGCCATTCAACCTCTTCCTTCTCTCTGGTTGTCCTTTATCCATTCACTCTCATCCTCATCGTTCTCCCAGTGCTCTTTCCCTTCACCCTCTCCTTGCATGAGTGTTTTCTGGGGTGTTAAATGGAGTGATGTTTCTTATGTAAGAAGTCAGACACACCACCAAGGATACTGTTAAAGGAGGAATATAGTACACAATGTAGCTTAAAATAAACCAGTCCTAGCTGACACAACTCCAGAAGCCTAGTTGGAAAGGGTTTTGTGTTTTATGCTCCGAGAGCCATGCCCCTCGGCACACTACTGAAATGAGGGCTGGAATATTTGGATACTCTACTCACAAACGGCACAAGAGGAGGAGAGGAGGGAGGGATGGAAGGAGGGAGGGAGTGGGAGAATGAGAGCGAGAGCAAGAGAGAGAGGGGGAGGGATGGAGAAAGAGAGAGAGAACGAGAGCAAAGGTAGTAATGTGCTTTGATAGTGTTTTGTCCTGTGGGCACCATGAGTAGGGTGACTGCTCAGACCTACTCTGGAGTTCTATACAGAGGTAGCAGGTTTTTAGGGCCACTTATTCTGCAGACACATACAGTTGAAGTCAGAAGTTTACATACACTTAGGTTAGAATCATTAAAACTAGTTTTTCAACCACTCCACAAATTTCTTGTTAACAAACTATAATTTTGGCAAGTCGGTTAGGACATCTACTTTGTGCATAACACAAGTAATTTTTCCAACAATTGTTTACAAACAGATTATTTCACTTATAATTCACTGTATCACAATTCCAGTGGGTCAGAAGTTTACACACACTAAATTGACTGTGCCTATAAACAGCTTGGAAAACTCCAGAAAATGATGTCATGGCTTTAGAAGCTTCTGATGGGCTAATTGACATAATTTGAGTCAGTTGGCGGTGTACCTGTGGATGTATTTCAAGGTCTACCTTCAAACTCAGTGCCTCTTTGCTTGGGATCATGGGAAAATCAAAAAGAAATCAGCCAAGACCTCAGAAGAAAAATAGTAGACCTCCACAAGTCTGGTTCTTCCTTGGGTGCAATTTCCAAATGCCTGAAGGTACCACGTTCATCTGTACAAACAATAGTACACGAGTATAAACACCATTGAACCATGCAGCCATCATACCACTCAGGAAGGAGAAGCGTTCTGTCTCCTAGAGATGAACGTACTATGTGCGAAAAGTGCAAATCAATCCCAGAACAACAGCAAAGGACTTTGTAAAGATGCTGGATGAAACAGGTAAAAAGTATCTATATCCACAGTAAAATGAGTCCTATATCAACATAACCTGAAAGGCCGCTCGGCAAGGAAGAAGCCACTGCTCCAAATCTGCCATAAAAAAGCCTGACTACGGTTTGCAACTGCACATGGGGACAATGATCGTACTTTTTGGAGAAATGTCCTCTGGTCTGATGAAACACAAATAGAACTGTTTGGCCATAATGTCCATCGTTATGTTTGGAGGAAAAAGGGGGAGGCTTGCAAGCCGAAGAACACCATTCAAACTGTGAAGCACAGGGGTGGCAGCATCATGTTTTGGTGGTGATTTGCTGCAGGAGGGACTGGTGCACTTCACAAAATAGATGGCATCGTGAAGGAAGGAAAAGTATGTGGATATATTGAAGCAACATCTCAAGACATCAGTCAGGAAGTTACAGCTTGGTCGTAAATGGATCTTCCAAATGGACAATGACCCCAAGCATACTTCTAAAGTTGTGGCAAAATGGCTTAAGGACAACAAAGTCAAGGTATTGGAATGGCCATCACAAAGCCCTGACCTCAATCCTATAGAAAATGTGTGGGCAGAACTGAAAAAGTTCATGCAAGCAAGGAAGCCTACAAACCTGACTCAGTTACACCAGCTCTATCAGGAGGAATGGGCCAAAATTCACCCAACTTATTGTGGAAAGCTTGTGGAAGGCTACCTGAAATGTTTGACCCAAGTTACACAATTTAAAGGCAATGCTGCCAAATACTAATTGAGTGTATGTAAACTTCTGACCCACTGGGAATGTGATAAAAGAAACACAAGCTGAAATAAATCATTCTCTCTACTATTATTCTGACATTTCACATTCTTAAAATAAAGTGGTGATCCTAACTGACCTAAGACAGGGAATTTTTACTAGGATTCAATGTCAGGAATTGTGAAACACTGAGTTTAAATATATTTGGCTAAGGTGTATGTAAACCTCTGACTTCAGCTGTATATATTACACTTCTCCTTTCCTACCAACTAAAGCCAATCGCCATTACATCTGTCATCTCAATTACTGCAAATGTTCACCCTATTGTCTATTATTATCATAGAACTATTACTGATTACTGCCAAGGATCTTATAGTGTACAATGTTTTCAGATATTTGTTTCAAAGACTAGGGCTTTGCATGCTGGGATGTGTATTGCCATACACAGTGTTAAAGGTCCAGTGTGGGTAGTTATTATTATTTCAGTGCTGAAGTCACATGGGTGAATGGAAGACAGTAGAGAACTCTAGCTACTGTTGTTGGCAGGCAGATTCACCTACAGAATATAGTGTATGTTCACTTGGTTCTTTTGAAGCCCACGGGGTCAGTAGCTTGTGGAAGGTAATAGTTCAGAGGTGTGGAATTATCACACTGGGATGTACACGAACACACCCCCAAAAAACGCACGCACGCACGCACGCACGCACGCACGCACGCACGCACGCACGCACGCACGCACGCACGCACACACACACACACACACACACACACACACACACACACACACACACACACACACACACACACACACACACACACACACACACTGTGAGAGGTACTGGATAGATGATGACAATAGGTGTAATAACTATATAATGATCATGTCACAGCTCTGAGCAGACTATTTGAATTATTTAAGCCAAAAGGTTTTACTGAGCTTTTATTGTGACTTTATCAAAACATAGATATCAAACTGAGAGAATCGATTAAAAAACAATCCACAGTGCATTACATTCATTTGGTTGAATGTATTTGAAAGATTGTTTCTTGAAATTGGTGTTCAATCCAAACATGAAAAGCAAAAGGGTGGTTGCCTGCTACAACAAATCCTTACCTTTTAGTGAACTTATATGATTAAGAAAATGTTCATAATGTGAATTTTAAGCACTCGATCTGAGGAAAAGCCTTATAGAGGTTATTGAAGGTATTGTGTAGTCATCATAGACAAATGTGCCATTTCTGAGCATTCTCTGTCTGTGTGTGTGTGTGTGTGTGTGTGTGTGTGTGTGTGTGTGTGTGTGTGTGTGTGTGTGTGTGTGTGTGTGTGTGTGTGTGTGTGTGTGTGTGTGAGAGCAGATTCCATGGATACTGTATATTCCTTCTGTATCTATGCCAAGGCATTAGAATCAGCTCCAACCTATGTGAGACCCAGGTCATTATTGGAGGCGTATGCAGTAACAGAAACACAACAGGGCCTGTCTGAACACCCTCTGGGTTTGTAGTAGATCACATGACTGCTGGGGTGAGAGTTGAGATGTTACAAATGCACTCATGTGCTCGCTGGTGCGCGTTACATCGCGCACCAGCGACTCCTGTGCGGGCCGGGCGCAGTGCGCGCTAACCAAGGTTGCCAGGTACACAATGTTTCCTCCGACACATTGGTGTGGCTGGCTTCCGGGTTGGATGCGCGCTGTGTTAAGAAGCAGTGTGGCTTGGTTGGGTTGTGTATCGGAGGACGCATGACTTTCAACCTTCGTCTCTCCCGAGCCCGTACGGGATGTATAGCAATGAGACATGATAGTAGCTACTAACAATTGGATACCATGAAATTGGGGAGAAAAAGGGGTAAAAAAACAGCAGAAGTGTATTTAGAGGGCAAGTTGGCTAGGATGACATCTATGAGGGTTTGGGGTGGTACCTGGTAGGTTCTTTCTGGGTGGAATGGTCCCCTCTTAAATATGTTTATATTGTATAGTATACCCATAACTACTCTAGATACAAACTCAAAGACACCTGTCAAAATCAAATGCCAAAATGTATGATGATATCTGTTGTTTGGTTGAGTCTTAACTAATGCATTCTACCGCTGTGCATTTCAATGCCGTTTTACACCCATTTTCACATAGAGGTACTGTATATCGCTTATCATAATGAGAAATCTGAGGAGAATATTCTCAAGCTGAGGAGAACATAAACATGAGCTGAACATGGAACAGAAGTGGGTGGGACATCTCCTGCCTGATATCTGTACCTTTGGGAGGGAAACAACAGCTGGAAGAGAGGGCAACTCTATGTTTGAGATACTGTACAGTGTAGAATACCTCAATCCTCTCCAGCTGTTGTTGTCTTCCCAGAGGTCCAGGCATCAGGAAGGAGGCTCCTTCCCCACATACCACTTCAGTTTCATGTTCAGCTCTAGTATCAACAGATCGGTACAAGAGGGAAATTGTTTTACTCCTGTTATAGCTCAGTTTCCCCCTCCACTCTGAGGACTCTTGGCAACGTCCCGGGATATTGTGACAGTAGTGCTTTGACTTTCACCTTGTTGTCCCGACTCCCCAGACCCACAGCACAGTACAGGGACAGATTTATCAAGCACTTGCACCAGTCCAGTGGAAAGTTTTCACCAGTTATTTCTAAGGGGAAGTGAAACAAATTGATGTGTCTGGTTAGAAAGTTTAGAAACTTTATAAGAACCAAAATGTTATTTTTGATGCCATAATGCCAAGCAAAAAGCTTGGTGTGTTTTTCTGTATGGTGTGTGATACTGAATCTAAGGTGGTGGCAGCCCAGCCCACACCTCAACCCTCAGCCTGTCCTTCTGCCTCCTTGTCTGATGCTTAGCACAGCAGAAGCCGGGTGCCCATTGCCCTCTCCCTCCACCCTCTCTACCCCTCCTCCATACCCGGTGATCAGTAACACGTTTGGCCTGCCGACTGTTCTGTCAGGGCTTCATTATCGGCTGTCTGCACTTTTTACAGAGGAGAGGAGAGAGAGAAGCTCTTCAGTGTCAGAACCATCAGCCATCACAACACCTCCAGTTACAGAGCAGAGCAGTGAGGGTAATGTCTCTCTGACATGATGTGGCTAGGTGGTGCTGGGCAGGACAGGAGAATGTTGATGGCTGGGCAGACTCTTCATGGTACTATGCCTGTGGCAGGATACTTGCTTGGTCAACTAGGGCCTAGGAGCTTTAGCTAGAGTCAGGCTGCTACCTGCTTGGTCAACAAGAGTTCTGGCTAGGTGCTGGACAGGAGCGGAGAAGAGCATTTGTACCATTCATTGCCTCATCCTACAGATGCAGGACATTTTAAACTTGTAGTGCATTTGAGGTTTAAAAACGTAATTTCCACTTTGAAAAATCATACTTGATTTTCCTTTACGAAAAATGTATGAACCTCTAGAAAAAATGTCCATTAATTACAAGAGACTTAAATGAAGATCCTACACTGGCTACAGTCAGCTACCGTGCCTTCAGAAAGTATTCACACCCTGTCACGTCCGTCGTTGAATGCATGAGACCAAAGCGCAGCGGGGAAAGTGTTCATGATATATAATGCTGAAACACTGACAAAACAACAAAATGCTAACGATCGTAACGTTCTGCAGGGCTAGACAGCAACTGTGCAAAAACAAGATCCCACAAACTAGTGTGGAATACAGGCTGCCTAAGTATGATTTCCAATCAGAGACAACGATAGACAGCTGCCTCTGATTGGGAACCATACCCGGCCAACAAAGAAATAGAAAACTAGAATGTCCACCCAAATCACACCCTGACCTAACCAATTAGAGGAATAAAAAGGCTCTCTAAGGTCAGGGCGTGACAGTACCCCCCCCTGTCTGTCTGTCTGTCTGTCAATATGGCTAAACTGTTGTTTGAATGTCAGAGATTATGGTCAAAGCTATGCTGTTTGTAGCTTGCCAGGAATTTAAATTTCCATGTTGCCCCATGATGCAAAAGAAAAATCCCATTGTTGGCCGTGGAGATCCTTCAGTTAGCACAGCTTGATTCAGAAAACACTCAAAACTCTCAAAGGCAGCATAAATACTATGTTGACCTGTTAGAAACTTTAAATGATAGATAAGTGGAGCTTGGTAGATGACATGACATCACACATTCCCATTTGCAATGTGTCTCTTATGATTAGGGACTTTGCACCAGATCGTCAACGCAGTTTAATGCCTGCGAGTGGATTCCATTTAGAATTACCTTTCTTCCTTAAATAGCACCAGTCAGATCTGCCAGGCTCAGACGTGAGGATGAAGGTTATGTCACTGTTGAGTTGAGTGTTGACTTTTCATCAGCTATTATGGAGATAATGATGATGATATTGCCTGGTGTATAGAATTATTGGTTTTACACAAAAACATCACTCCTGAGTAGTCAATAAAATCAGCAAAAGTATGTTGAAATGAATCATATTTGAACAAAGCTTGAATCCCCCCAACTTGAATCTCAATATATTGATCCTGACAATGTCCACCATTTGAGGTCTAGTATTGTGATACAATGCCTCTTTATTTGCCCTTTGACTCTGAAGTTTGACATTCAGAGTCCTTTCAAAGTGACTTCTGATGATGAAACCATATGCTGCTCTTGTGTCTGATGAGAGCGATGTCAGCACTGTCTGATCACCAATGGTGTCACAGCCAAAAGGATTAAACCCCAGTATAAAATAGCTGACTCTGCCTTTGATTCAGTGAGTGAAAGGGAAATATGATGGACCAGGTTTTCCTCTGACAGATATACCCTCATGTCTCTCTCTCTGTTACAGTACCGTCTATTTTTGCATTAATTGGTGGTTACAGGGTTAATTCCGCGTGGTTACAGGGTTAATTCCGCGTGGTTACAGGGTTAATTCCGCGTGGTTACAGGGTTAATTCCGCTTGGTCACGGGGTTAAGACAGAACTCAAAAGGTTAAGTTAGATATTCATTCTGAGTGGTTAAGGTTAGGGCTATGGTTTGGGGAAGGCTTAAAACTAAATCATTAAAAACAACGTACTATCATCAGTATTGTCACAGCTTGCTAGAGAATTGTGAACTGCGGTGGATCAGTGGTCTAAACAGCGAGCTCCAGCTCCGAGCATCACCAGTTTTCCCTCTATGCTGGGGAATTGTTTTTATTTTCTTTGTAAGCGCTAAGGACGGCATATATCAACGTTCTCAGGATCTTTTCAAAAGTCTGAAATCGCCACTTATTTCTAGTGATCAGGCTGGCCTTCTCGTTCTTTCTTAGAATGCCCAGTCAGATAGTTCTTCTTGTTCTCTATTAGAATGCCCAGTCAGATAGTTCTTCTTGTTCTTTCGTTGAATGCCCAGTCAGATAGTTGTTCTTTCTTAGAATGCCCAGTCAGATAGTTATTCTCGTTCTCTCTGAGAATGCCCAGTCAGTTAGTTCTTCTCGTTCTTTCTTAGAATGCCCAGTCAGGTAGTTCTTCTCATTCTTTCTTAGAATGCCCAGTCAGTTAGTTCTTCTCGTTCTTTCTTAGAATGCCCAGTCAGCTAGTTCTTCTTGTTCTTTCTTAGAATGCCCAGTCAGTTAGTTCTTCTTGTTCTTTCTTAGAATGCCCAGTCAGATAGTTCTTCTTGTTCTTTCTTAGAATGCCCAGTCAGTTAGTTCTTCTCGTTCTTTCTTAGAATGCCCAGTCAGTTAGTTCTTCTCATTCTTTCTTAGAATGCCCAGTCAGTTAGTTCTTCTTGTTCTTTCTTAGAATGCCCAGTCAGTTAGTTCTTCTTGTTCTCTCTTAGAATGCCCAGTCAGTTAGTTATTCTCAGTCTTTCTTAGAATGCCCAGTCAGTTAGTTCTTCTTGTTCTTTCTTAGAATGCCCAGTCAGTTAGTTATTCTCAGTCTTTCTTAGAATGCCCAGTCAGTTAGTTCTTCTTGTTCTCTCTTAGAATGCCCAGTCAGATAGTTCTTCTTGTTCTCTCTTAGAATGCCCAGTCAGATAGTTCTTCTTGTTCTCTCTTAGAATGCCCAGTCAGATAGTTCTTCTTGTTCTCTCTTAGAATGCCCAGTCAGATAGTTCTTCTTGTTCTCTCTTAGAATGCCCAGTCAGTTATTTTCTTTTGTTGCTTTTCAGGGTCACTGTTTATTGAAATGACTAAGAGACTGGTGCTCACTATTTTATATGGCTGGGTGGCTTTCTTTTTGCCTGGCTGGTCTTCCTGAGATTTCCACACGGTTACCTCAGTAACACACACACAAACATGCACACACACACACACACACACACACACACACACACACACACACACACACACACACACACACACACACACACACACACACACACACACACACACACACACACACACACACACACACACACACACACACACACACACACACACACACACACACACACACACACACACACCCATACACACACACACACCCATACACACACACAAACACACAAGCGCAGACACATACACACATAGTAGTCTCTCCACTGTCTCATGAGGACATCACTTGTGGTAGCTTGACAGTGAGTTGTTCTGTCACTGTGCTGCCTACCTTCATGCAGGCCAGGTGATGGGACTCATTCACTGGAGAGACCTTTCCCTAGCCAAGAGAACTTCAGGTGTGTGTGTGTGTGTGTGTGTGTGTGTGTGTGTGTGTGTGTGTGTGTGTGTGTGTGTGTGTGTGTGTGTGTGTGTGTGTGTGTGTGTGTGTGTGTGAGTCCGTGTCTGTCTGTGCATATTATTTTTCATTACAGCAGAGAAGTTCAGGAGAGGTGTCTCTTGATTACCTGATTAAAAAATAAATAAAAAAAATATTTAAAGCAATTTCCATTAATGTGATGAGATAAAATTGAACCCTACTGCAGGATCTGTGCAGCAATTTTTTTCCCCAAGTATAATGAAAAATTGTTACACTATCAACAGAAATCCTACTTGTATTCTTCCTTTGGTACAATACCAGGCAGGGGAAGCCATTAGCATGGTTGAATCTGTTGGGGGAAGAATAGGCAGAGATGAAGTAGACTAGACAAGGATGTGCTACAATAAACTGATGTCTGAACTAGAGGTCGACCGATTAATCGGAATGGCCGATTAATTAGGGCCGATTTCAAGTTTTCATAACAATCGGTAATCGTTTTCTTTGGACACCGATTTGCCGATTTTTTTTGAAGTATATTTTTTTACACCTTTATTTAACTAGGCAAGTCAGTTAAAGAACACATTCTTATTTTCAATGACGGCCTAGGAACGGTGGGTTAACTGCCTTGTTGGGTGGGTTAACTGACAGATTTTTTACCTTGTCAGCTCAGGGATTCGTTTTTGCAACCTTCTGGTTACTAGTCCAATGCTCTAACCACCTGCCTTACATTGCACTCCAAGAGGAGCCTGCGTGGCAGGCTGACTACCTGTTACGCGAGGGCAGCAAGAAGCTAAGGTAAGTTCCTAGCTGGCATTAAACTTATCTTATAAAAAACAATCAATCTTAACATAATCACTAGTTAACTACACATGGTTGATGATATTACTAGTTTATCTAGCGTGTCCTGCGTTGCATACAATCGATGCGGTGCCTGTTAATTTCTCATCACAGCCTACTTTGACAAACGGGTGATGATTTAACAAGCGCAGGACACTGACATTGCACCAATGTACTTAACCATAAACATCAATGCCTTTCTTTAAAATCAATACACAAGTGTATATTTTTAAACCTGCATATTTGGTTAATATTGCCTGCTAACATGAATTTCTTATAACTACGGAATTTGTCACTTCTCTTGCGTTCCGTGCAAGCAGTCAGGGTATATGCAGCAGTTTGGGCCGCCAGGCTCATTGCGAACTGTGTGAAGTCCATTTACTCCTAACAAAGGTCGTAATTAATTTGTTCATGTGTTATGATAAAATACAGAACGGTTTTACTGAAAGAATAAACGTTTTGTTTTCGAAATGATAGTTTCCGGATCCGACCATTTTAATGACCAAAGGCTCATATTTCTGTGTGTTATTATGTTATAATTAAGTCTATGATTTGATAGTAGGTATGATGGTAGGCACCAGCAGGCTCGTAAGCATTCATTCAAACAGCTCTTTTGTGCGTTTGCCAGCAGCTCTTCACAATGCGCTGTTTATGACTTAGGGTTAGCAGGGTGCGCGCTAATAGCGTTTCAAACATCACTCGCTCTGAGACTTGGAGTAGTTGTTCCCCTTGCTCTACATGGGTAACCCTGCTTCGAGGGTGACTGTTGTCAATGTGTTCCTGGTTCGAGCCTAGGTAGGAGCGAGGAGAGGGACAGAAGCTATACTGTTACACTGGCAATACTAAAGTGCCTAGAAGAACATCCAATAGGCAAAGGTTAATGAAATACAAATGGTATAGAGGGAAATAGTCCTATAATTCCTATAATAACTACAACCTAAAACTTGTCACCTGGGAATATTGAAGACTCATGTTAAAAGGAACCACCAGCTTCCATATGTTCTCATATTCTGAGCAAGGAACTTAAACGTTAGCTTTCTTACATAGCACATATTGCACTTTTAATTTCTTCTCCAACACTTTGTTTTTGCATTATTGAAGCCAAATTGAACATGTTTCATTATTTATTCGAGGCAGAATTGATTTTATTGATGTATTACACTAAGTTAAAATAAGTGTTCATTCAGTATTGTTGTAATTGTCATTATTACAAATACATTTTAAAAATCAGCCGATTAATCGGTATCAGCTTTTTTTGGTCATCAATAATTAGTTGACCTCTAGTCTGAACCTAGAGACAAATAGACCATGATACTGGGCTATGTAACCAGCTGTTTCTAAGATGGGTTCAACTGTTCTAACTTCAGTGGGCTGTAAGTCCCCTCAGTCTGCTGAGGTAGAGGGGGAGAGGAAGGGCACAGAGAGCAGATGCTCAGTAGATGTGTTCAACTGTTCTAACTTCAGTGGGCTGTAAGTCCCCTCAGCCTGCTGAGGTAGAGGGGGAGAGGAAGGGCACAGAGAGCAGATGCTCAGTAGATGGGTTCAACTGTTCTAACTTCAGTGGGCTGTAAGTCCCCTCAGCCTGCTGAGGTAGAGGGGGAGAGGAAGGGCACAGAGAGCAGATGCTCAGTAGATGGGTTCAACTGTTCTAACTTCAGTGGGCTGTAAGTCCCCTCAGCCTGCTGAGGTAGAGGGGGAGAGGAAGGGCACAGAGAGCAGATGCTCAGTAGATGGGTTCAACTGTTCTAACTTCAGTGGGCTGTAAGTCCCCTCAGCCTGCTGAGGTAGAGGGGGAGAGGAAGGGCACAGAGAGCAGATGCTCAGTAGATGGGTTCAACTGTTCTAACTTCAGTGGGCTGTAAGTCCCCTCAGCCTGCTGAGGTAGAGGGGGAGAGGAATGGCACAGAGAGCAGATGCTCAGTAGATGGGTTCAACTGTTCTAACTTCAGTGGGCTGTAAGTCCCCTCAGCCTGCTGAGGTAGAGGGGGAGAGGAAGGGCACAGAGAGCAGATGCTCAGTAGGGTTCCATTAAAGAGATGCACCTCACTACCCTTTTCCTTTCACTGAATCTGTAACTGTACTGTAAACTGGGTTCTAAAGAGTCAGAGAGACGCAATGTCTCTCCTCTTTCCCTTCCTCCCCACTTCTCATCTTCTCATCCCTCCCACACACACACTCTCCTTGAGATCACTTACCAGTCCGAGACATCCAGCCATGAGGGTTGGAGAGCAGTTTGGCCAATGCCGGATCCTGTGTGTTCATGCAGGCGTGAGTAGTAGTGCTGGTCAGCCCCCAGATCCCCACCATGTCATCACTCTAATGGGGCCCCCAGGGAGGGCCCTTTTCTTGCTCTCTCTTTCCCTCTCTCGCTCTTACTCTCACTCCCTCTCTCTCCACTGGAGGAATGATTTAGAGAGGCCCCCCACCCAGGCTCCCTCGGAACACAGCCCAGCACGAAGCACTCCCACTGGGCCACTTCAAGGGAATATCCAGTCTCTACCAGACGGCTCCAGGCCCAGCCTAGTTAATAAGGAGGATTTATCATGTTTTTTTCTCCATAAGTTGAGTGGCTTTTTAGGGACAGTGGATATTAATGTTAGAAGATGTGGAGAGGCGTATTGCATTCAAAATGTACATCAGTTATGTACCTTGAGCCCTTTGTAGTCTAGGGGTTAGTAGTACTGAGATGGCTTGGCGTCTCGACATGTGGTGTTATGTCTACTGAAGACCTGTTGCCTGGGATATTCTCTGAAGGATATGTTTATCTTTAAAAATACAATATAGGGCAGGTATGGATCATCAACAGCAGCAGCATAAATGACTAAACCAAATGCCATAGCTGCTCTGCTTAATATCAATTCATAGGAGTCATCAGTCCTGAGGAATTATGTACAGTTGAAGGACTTCAATCCAGGAGCAGCACTGAGTTGAAACACTCATTCACTACTCTCCTCACCCAGGGAATGACCAATGACAAATATGCATACATACATATTTCCACCACAGTCGGCATTTCGACAGCCATGGAACACTGCACCAAACAGTGTCGTTACAGTGCCTTGCGAAAGTATTCGGCCCCCTTGAACTTTGCGACCTTTTGCCACATTTCAGGCTTCAAACATAAAGATATAAAACTGTATTTTTGTGTGAAGAATCAACAACAAGTGGGACACAATCATGAAGTGGAAGGACATTTATTGGATATTTCAAACTTTTTTAACAAATCAAAAACTGAAAAATTGGGCGTGCAATACTGTTTGCGTGTTTGCGTGTGTGTGTGCGTGTGTGTGTGTGTGTGTGTGTGTGTGTGTGTGTGTGTGTGTGTGTGTGTGTGTGTGTGTGTGTGTGTGTGTGTTTCTCTATTCTCGCCTGCCTGGCGTAGAGGATGACCCAGTTAGTGGTCTATCTCTGTCTGCTATGTGTGATGCTCTGAGTGATGCTCTTTATAGGATTCTCTCTTCCTCTTTGGGATATTAACACCTACAGTTAAAAGGAGGAGTGTTGTGCTGCTTATCTTTTCATGATACAGTTGGCAGTTTATTACAATATGATACGGTATATCTGACCATTAAGAACAGCACCAATATTAACCTCCTGCCTAAGTCCGGTGTAGATAAATGGAGTGTGGCACCACAAGCCGGTCTTAAAGTCTGCACTGTAAATACAGTATCCAAATCACTTTATTACATTATACAAATACATGATACAGTATAACTCCCCACTAGAAACCAAACTAATAGACACACCTTATACACTCACCTGACCTTCAACATGTCAGTGTTGGGGTCAATTCCATTTCAATTCCAGGTAATTCAGAAAGTAAACTCCAATTCCAATTCAAAGTGTTCCTCATTGAAAAGCATTGAAGAGAATTGGAATTGGAATGTGTACTTGCGTGTACTTCCTGAATTGACTGGAATTGAAATGGAATTGACCCTAACCCTTCAACATGTCCTTTAGTCTCCAACAGGACACAACCACTATCTCTCAGTAAACATAACATTACATAACATACCATATCATGTGATTATCCCCCCTAGTAAGCCGTTGAAATACTGTACTGTACATATCTCTGAGATACACCACCTTTTAGCTCTGAAAGCCTCATAGAGATTATCCAAGTGGGTGATATAGTGTGCATCCCTATTGGCACCCTATTCCCTACTTAGTACACTATCTGGGACACGCTGCTTACTGAGTGGCAATGCTGAGGTTGAGCCTCACAGCAGCACAGCAGGACAGGAGTGGAGCGTGAGGTTGTAAAGTAGCAGCCGCCACATTAACCGCTCACTGACTTCACACAAAACACAACCCCAGAGGAGAGTTATGTGGGAGAGAGAGAGAGACTGAGAGAGAGATCATTTTTATATTGTTTATTTCCCTTTTGTTTATTATCTATTTCACTTACTTTGGCAATGTAAACATATGTTTCTCATGCCAATGAAGCCCTTAAATTGATATTGAATGAGAGGGAGAGAGGCAGAGGGGAGAGGCAGAGAGAGAGAGAGAGAGGCAGAGAGGCAGAGAGAGAGAGAGAGAGAGAGACAGAGAGGCAGAGGGGAGAGGCGGAGAGAGAGAGAGAGAGAGGCAGAGAGGCAGAGAGGCAGAGAGAGAGAGAGAGAGAGAGAGAGGCAGAGAGAGAGAGAGAGAGAGAGAGAGAGAGAGAGAGAGAGAGAGAGAGAGAGAGAGAGGCAGAGAGAGAGAGGCAGAGAGGCAGAGGGAGAGAGGCAGAGAGAGAGAGAGAGAGAGAGAGAGAGAGAGAGCAGAGAGAGAGGCAGAGAGAGAGAGAGAGAGAGAGAGGCAGAGAGAGAGAGAGAGAGGGAGAGAGGCAGAGGGAGAGAGAGGAAGAGAGGCAGAGGCAGAGAGAGAGGCAGAGAGAGAGAGAGGCAGAGAGAGAGAGAGGCAGAGAGAGAGAGAGGCAGAGGGAGAGAGAGGCAGAGGCAAAGAGAGAGAGAGAGAGGCAGACGAGAAAGAGTCATCTGCCAATGTGACCAGACATTACCACCACCACCACAAACCAGCCTCTGTTTTCTCCTGAGCCCTAATCAAGATCGCTGACTAGGGTTGCACATTTTGGGGAATATTCAGAGGTGGAAATTTTCTGTGGGAATTAACGGGAATATGTGGGAATTAATGGGAATATTTGGGAATTAATGGAAACATGCAAATTCATATTAATACCATTTAAATGTAGATGTTTTTTGCATTGGATACATTTACCATATCATATGGAGACAGAAACATAAACCTTTTACCTTGTCATAAGTAGACATAATTGCAAATGATTAAATCCTTCCAATAGAAATACAAAAATAAAAATTTGTTACGAATTGATCTTTAATTAAATGAGTTGACTCTTCACATGGAATGATTTCACTGAACAACAAAATAAAGGGAATATTGAATGGTCCCCAATGATCCATCATATCTCCCAAAAACGTTTTCAACATACATCTGTAAAATGAGTCTAGAAACTTAAGCTTGGTTGTCTTCCTCTCAGGTTTCCATGTCTTCTCCCTGATAGAGGTCAACCGATTATGATTTTTCAAAGCCGATACCGATTATTGGAGGACATAAAAGTCGATACTGATTAATCAGCCAATTTATATTTATGTGTGTAATAATGACAATTACAACAATACTGAATGAACAGTTTTATTTTAATTTAATATAATACATAAATAAAATCAATTTAGTCTCAAGTAAATAATGAAACATGTTTAATTTGGTTTAAATAATGCAAAAACACAGTGTTCGAGAAGAAAGTAAAAGTGCAATATGAGCCATGTAAAACCGCTAACGTTTAAGTTCCTTGCTCAGAACATGAGAACATATGAAAGCTGGTGGTTCCTTTAAACATGAGTCTTCAATATTCCCAGTTAGGAAGTTTTAGGTTGTCATTATTATAGGAATTATGATGCGTCGACTATTTCTCTCTATACGATTTGTATTTCATATACCTTTGACTATTGAATGTTCTTATAGGCACTTTAGTATTTAGTAGTCTACTCAACAAATTGGATGCAGTCTATCACAATGCCATCCGTTTTGTCACCAAAGCCCCATATACTACCCACCACTGCGACCAGTACGCTCTCGTTGGTTGGCCTATCGACCTTATGCCACATTTCAGGCGTCAAATATAAAGATATAAAACTGTATTTTTTTGTGAAGAATCAACAACAAGTGGGACACAATCATGAAGTGGAACGACATTTATTGGATATTTCAAACTTTTTTAACAAATCAAAAACTGAAAAATTGGGCGTGCAAAATTATTCAGCCCCTTTACTTTCAGTGCAGCAAACTCTCTCCAGAAGTTCAGTGAGGATCTTTGAATGATCCAATGTTGACCTAAATGACTAATGATGATAAATACAATCCACCTGTGTGTAATCAAGTCTCCGTATAAATGCACCTGTACTGTGATAGTCTCAGAGGTCCGTTAAAAGCGCAGAGAGCATCATGAAGAACAAGGAACACACCAGGCAGGTCCGAGATACTGTTGTGAAGAAGTTTAAAGCCGGATTTGGATACAAAAATATTTCCCAAGCTTTAAACATCCCAAGGAGCACTGTGCAAGCGATAATATTGAAATGGAAGGAGTATCAGACCACTGAAAATCTACCAAGACCTGGCCGTCCCTCTAAACTTTCAGCTCATACAAGGAGAAGACTGATCAGAGATGCAGCCAAGAGGCCCATGATCACTCTGGATGAACTGCAGAGATCAGTCGTATATTGCACAAATCTGGCCTTTATGGAAGAGTGGAAAGAAGAAAGACATTTCTTAAAGATACCCATTAAAAGTGTTGTTTAAAGTTTGCCACAACCCACCTGGGAGACACACCAAACATGTGGAAGAAGGTGCTCTGGTCAGATGAAACCAAAATGTAAATTTTTGGCAACAATGCAAAACGTTATGTTTGGCGTAAAAGCAACACAGCTCATCACCCTGAACCCACCATCCCCACTGTCAAACATGGTGGTGGCAGCATCATGGTTTGGCCTGCTTTTCTTCAGCAGGGATAGGGAAGATGGTTCAAATTGATGGGAAGATGGATGGAGCCAAATACAGGACCATTCTGGAAGAAAACCTGATGGAGTCTGCAAAAGACCTGAGACTGGGAAGGAGATTTGTCTTCCAACAAGACAATGATCCAAAACATAAAGCAAAATCTACAATGGAATGGTTCAAAAATAAACATATCCAGGTGTTAGAATGGCCAAGTCAAAGTCCAGACCTGAATCCAATTGAGAATCTGTGGAAAGAACTGAAAACTGCTGTTCACAAATGCTCTCCATCCAACTTCACTGAGCTCGAGCTGTTTTGCAAGGAGGAATGGGAAAAAATGTCAGTCTCTCGATGTGCAAAACTGATAGAGACATACCCCAAGCGACTTACAGCTGTAATCGCAGCAAAAGGTGGCGCTACAAAGTATTAACTTAAGGGGGCTGAATAATTTTGCACGCCCAATTTTTCAGTTTTTGATTTGTTAAAAAAGTTTGAAATATCCAATAAATGTCGTTCCACTTCATGATTGTGTCCCATTTGTTGTTGATTCTTCAAAAAAAATACAGTTTTATATCTTTATGTTTGAAGCCTGAAATGTGGCAAAAGGTCGCAAAGTTCAAGGGGGCCGAATACTTTCGCAAGGCACTGTATATCTCACTGGTCACCCCCAAAGCCAATTCCTCCTTTGGCCACCTTTCCTTCCAGTTCTCTGCTGCCAATGACTGGAACGAACTGCAAACATCCTTGACGCTGGAGACTCATATCTCCCTCACTAGCTTTAAGCACCAGCTGTCAGAGCAGCTCACAGATCACTGCACCCGTACATAGCCCATCTGTAAACAGCCAATCTATCTACCTCATCCCCATACTGTATTTATTTATTTATTTATCTTGCTCCTTTGCACCCAGTATCTCTACTTGCACATTCATCTTCTGCACATCTACCATTCCAGTGTTTAATTGCCATATTGTAATTACTTCGCCACCATGGCCTCCCTTATCTTACCTCATTTGCACTCACTGTATATAAACTTTTTGTTTTCTTTTTTCTACCTTATTATTGACTGTATGTTTTGTTTATTCCATGTGTAACAATGTGTTGTTGTATGTGTCGAATTGCTATGCTTTATCTTTGCCAGGTCGCAGTTTCAAATGAGAACTTGTTCTCAACTCGCTCACCTGGTTAAATTGTGAAATAAAACATTTAAAAAAATTGCCATCCTACTCTCGGGAGTTGGTAGATCAAATAACTATTTTGTAATATGATTTTTTAAAAATGAAACATGTATGGAAACAGGTGAATTAACACTCCTCAGTTAGCAGGGTCAAGCAAGGTAAAACCCACATGGTAGCAAAAACTAACTTGCAGAAATTGTTAACAAGTTAGAAATGATTTTAACACACTCTGCTGTATATACTATTTACTACTTAACAAAAAATAATTGATGTCATAATAAAATATATTCACCCCACCCAGTATTGTAATCAAAACCAGAAAGCAAGTTGTCCTTGGCTCAGACAGTGTAATAGTGTGGGCTCAATTGCATCTCATTAGTGTGCAAGATCTTGAGAATCAGCTGTACATGTGATGGAAGAATGCACTGTGCATGCAGAGGGTTGCAAATCCATTTAATTGGGGATAGTTTAACAAAAATATACACATGACCTAGAATTGCCTTATGTGTATCCCACAAAAAAGGTTCACTGTTATAAGCTAATTTATTTTGATGAATTTAAGCTAAATTCCCCAGCTTAACTTCCCATGGAAAATTTCCCGACCCTTTGCAACCCCGTCGCTGACTGTCTAGTGCCTGGTGCACAACAACCATTTAGACTCCATTCCTCGGTTGTTGCAATCTTCCATCCACCTGCAGCTTAATATGACACCATCACTTATTAATGCTGTGTTTCCCTGGGTGATATGGAACCCATTTCAATAATTCATCTAAAGTGAGGCCTGGGTTGGCCGTGGAGGACCAAGAGAATAGTCTGCTGCTGAGCGGCGTGCCGCCTGACGACCGGCTCTAAAATTACGGACTCAAGATCATTTGGCCCCAGTCTTTTTCCTCTCTCTGTGTGTGTCACTTTTATTACTTCTATGATGGAGCATCAATATAAGCATCAGCTTGGTTAAACAAATTACTAATATCCCCCTCCCTCCCTTGCTCCCTCCCTGCCTCCCCTCCTTCTCTCCCTCTCTCCTTCACTCCCTTCTTCACGTTTAAACATTCCTTCCCTTTGCTAATCCCATTACCCATGAGTCATGGAGGCTGATATCACAAGGCTGCCCACCCCTGGAATGGGGGCAGACCACACACCCCCTTCTGCCCACCCTCTCCAGCCCACCCCTTATTGATCTCAAACACTGCCTCTAGGCCTTGGACCATTTGTCCACGCCACAGAGCGACTCAGGGTGCGTCCCAAAAGGCACTCTATTTCCTATATAGTTCACTACTTTTGACCATGGCCCATAGACCCCTGCCCAAAAGTACTGCACTATGTAGGGAAGACGTTTCCATTTGGGATGCAGCCACAGAGCGACAGGGTGCGTCCCAAAAGGCACTCTATTTCCTATATAGTTCACTACTTTTGACCATGGCCCATAGACCCCTGCCCAAAAGTACTGCACTATGTAGGGAAGACGTTTCCATTTGGGATGCAGCCACAGAGACGGCCCAGGGAGCTAAATCAAATTGCCTGGCATTAATAATGTCCCCAGTAACATCCCGGCTTGGAGAAGGGGACATGACAATACAATCATAATCTCTCTCCCTCTCTCTCTCTCTCTCTCTCTCTCTCTCTCTCTCTCTCTCTCTCTCTCTCTCTCTCTCTCTCTCTCTCTCAATTTCAATTTCAATTTAAGTGGCTTTATTTGCATGTGAAACATGTCTACATCGCCAAAGCGAGTGAAATAGATAATAAACAAATGTGAAATAAATAATAAAAATGAAACGTTAACATTACACTCACAAAAGTTAAAAAAGAATAAAGACATTTCAAATGTCATATTTTGTCTATTTACAGTGTTGTCAAATCAAATCTTATCACATTTTATTGGTCACATACACATGAGTAGCAGATGTTAATGCGAGTGTAGCGAAATGCTTATGCTTCTAGTTCCGACAGTGCAGTAATATCTAACAAATTCACAACGACTACCTTATACACACAAATGTAAAGGGATGGATTAAGAATATGTACATATAAATATATGGATGAGTGATGGCCATGTGGCATAGGCAAGATGCAATAGATGGTATAGAATACAGTATATACAGTACATATGAGATGAGTAATGTAGGATATGTAAACATGATTAAAATGGTGTTATTTTAAGTGACTAGTTATACCTTTATTAAATCCATTTATTAAAGTGGCCAGAGATTTGAGTCTGTATGTTGGCAGCAGCCTCTATGTTAGTGATGGCTGTTTAACAGTCTGATGGCCTTGAGATAGAAGCTGTTTTTCAGTCTCTCGGTCCCAACTTTGATGCACCTGTACTGACCTTGCCTTCTGCATAATAGTGGGGTGACCAGGCAGTGGCTCAGGTGGTTGTTGTCCTTGATGATATTTTTGGCCTTCCTGTGACATTGGGTGCTGTAGGTGTCCTGGAGGGCAGGTAGTTTTCCCCCGGTGATGCGTTGTGCAGCCGGCACTACCCTCTGGAGAGCCTTGCGGTTGAGGGTGGTGCAGTTGCCGTACCAGGCGGTGATACAGCCCGACAGGATGCTCTCTATTGTGCACCTGTAAAAGTTTGGGGTGGGGGGGTGCTACCTCTGCTGCCCCCGCTGTTTCCTGAAGTCCACGATCATCTCCTTCATTTTGTTGGCATTGAATGAGCAGTTATTTTCCTTACATCACACTCCGAGGGCCCTCAACTCCTCCCTGTAGGCTGTCTTGTCGTTGTTGATAATCAAGCCTCCCACTGTAGTGTCTTGATGGTTGAGTTGGAGACGTGCATGGCCATGCAGTCTTGGGTGAACAGGAAGTACAGGAGAGGGCCCTTGTGGGGCCCCAGTGTTGAGGATCAGTGGGGTGGAGATGTTGTTTCCTACCTTCATCACCTTGGGGAGGCCCGTCAAAGTCCAGGACCCATGTGCACAGGGTGGGGTCGAGACCCAGGGTCTCGAGCTTAATGACGAGTTTGGAGGGTACTATGGTGTTAAATGCTGAGCTGTAGTCAATGAACAGCATTCTTACATAGGTATTCTTCTTGTCCAGATGGGATAGGGCATTGTGCAGCATAATGGCAATTGGGTTGTCTGAGGACCTATTGGGGTGGTAAGAAAAATTGGAATGGGTCTAGGGTGTCAGGTAGGGTGATCCTTGATTAGTCTCTCAAAGCACTTCATGATGAGTTCTATGGGGCGATAGTCATTTTATTCAGTTACATTAGCTATCTTGGGAACAGGAACAGTGGTGGCCATCTTGAAGCATGTGGGGACAGCAGACTGGGATAGGGTTTGATTGAATATGTCAGCGCATGCTCTGAGGGCGCGGCTAGGGATGCCGTCTGGGCCGGCAACCTTGCAAGGGTTAACATGTTTAAAATGTTTACTTTTAAGTGCTTTGAGATACCATGCTATACTAAGGCAGAGATTGTCGAGTGTAGGTCTTTCGGAGCATGCAGTTGCATGGTTTGCTGACTATCTGTCTGATAGAGCTCAGTGCACTCAATTTGATGGGCTTATGTCTGTTAAATTGTCTGTCTTGAATGGTGTGCCCCAAGGCTCTGTAATTGGTCCTCTCTTATTCACTATTTATATACATGATTTAGACAAAAATGTCCAAAAGGAACAACTTCATTTTTATGCTGATGATACTGTTATTTACTGTTGTGCCTCGTCTCTTACAAAAGCTTTCCAGAACATGCAAACTGCTTTTTATACTGTTCAACATACCTTGTGTCAATTGAAGCTTATCCTCAATACTGACAAAACTAAACTAATGGTGTTTTCTAATGCAAGAAATAGACCTCTGAACCTTTCACCTATTACTACTTGTCAGGGCAAGGAGATTGAGGTTGTAAATATCTTGGAATTTTAATTGATGACAGCCTCTTTTAAATTGCATATTCAACAACATAGAAAAAAATTGAAGCTGAAATTGGGATTTTATTTTAGGAATAAGGCCTGTTTTTCTATTGAAGCCATAAGGAGGCTAGTATCAGCAACATTTATGCCTTTACTAGTGTAACGGCAGATTTCCTCTTCGTCTGAAGAGGAGTAAGGATCGGACCAAGATGCAGCGTGGTAAGTGTTCATGACGATTTATTAAAAACAAACTGAACACTGAAATACAAAACAATAAACGATGTGATGAAAACCGAAACAGTACCGTGTGGCGACAAACACTCACACGGAAACAAACACCCACAAACCAACAGTGAAACCCAGGCTACCTGCCTCTGATTGAGAACCATGCTAGGCTGAACACAAAAACCAACATAGAAACATAGACTGCCCACCCCAACTCACGCCCTGACCATACTAAAACAAATAATAAAATAACAGAACTATGGTCAGAACGTGACAGTACCCCCCAAAGGTGCGGACTCCGGCCGCAAAACCTGAAAATATAGGGGAGGGTATGGGTGGGCGTCTGTCCGCAGTGGCGGTTCTGGCGCTGGACGTGGACTCCACTGCACCATAGTTTTAGTGCGCCTCTTAGCTCGCCTCCGTGGCCTCTTGAGAGCGGCGACCCTCGCCGGCGATCTTGGACTGGGGACCCACGCCACGAGTCCCGAATGGACGGGAGACTCCAGCAGCGCCGGACAGGCGGGAGACTCCGGCAGCCCCGGAGTGAAGAGCGGCTCTGGCAGCTCCGGAGTCAAGGGCGGCTCTGGCAGCTCCTGGCTGGCTGACGGCTCTGGCAGGTCCTGGCTGACTGATGGCTCTGGCAGCTCCTGGCTGACTGACGGCTCAGGACAGACTGGCGGCTCTGACGGCTCAGGACAGATTGGCGGCTCTGACGGCTCAGGACAGACTGGCGGCTCTGACAGCTCAGGCCAGACGGGAGACTCTGAGAGCTCAGGACAGACGGGAGACTGACAACTCAGGACAGACTGGTGGCTCTGACAGCTCAGGACAGACGGGAGACTCTAGCAGCTCAGGACAGATGGGAGACTCTAGCAGCTCAGGACAGACGGGAGACTCTATTAGCTCTGGACAGGAGGAAGGCTCTGGCAGCGCTGGACAGGTGGGAGCACCTGTAGGCAGAAGACGGAGAGACAGTCTGGTGCGGGGGGCTGCCACCGGAGGGCTGGTGCGTGGAGGTGGCAATGGATAGACCAGACTGTGCAGGCGCACTGGAGCTCTTGAGCACCGAGCCTGCCCAACCTTACCTGGTTGAATGCTCCTGGTAGCCAGGCCAGTGCGGCGAGGTGGAATAGCCCGCACTGGGCTGTGCTGGTGAACCGGGGACACCATGCTTAAGGCTGGTGCCATGTACGCTGGCCCGAGGAGACGCACTGGAGACCAGATGCGTAAAGCCGGCTTCATGGCACCTGGCTCGATGCCCACTCTAGCCCAGCCAATACGAGGAGCTGAAATGTACCGCACCGGGCTATGCACACGCACTGGGGAGACTGTGCGCTCCACCGCATAACACGGTGCCTGCCCGGTCCCTCTCTCTCTCTCTCCGGTAAGCATGGGAAGTTGGCGCAGGTCTCCTACCTGGCTTCACCACACTCCCCGTGTTCTCCCCCAATAATTTTTTGGGGCTGCTTCTCAGGCTTCCAGCCGCTTCCTTTCTGTCTCCCCATACCAGCAGCTCTCTGCCTTCGCTGCCTCCAGCTCTGCCTTGGGACGGCGATATTCCCCTGGCTGTGCCCAGGTTCCTTTACCGTCCATAATCTCCTCCCAGGTCCAGGAGTCTTGTGTTCGCTGCTGCTGCTGCCTGTTACCACACCACTTAGTCCTTTTGTGGTGGGTGTTTCTGTAACGGCAGATCTCCTCTTCATCTGAAGAGGAGTAAGGATCGGACCAAGATGCAGCGTGGTAAGTGTTCATGATGATATTTTAATAAAGACAAATGAACACTCGAACAAAAACAATAAACGATAACGTGAAATCTACAAAAACCGAAACAGTACCGTGTGGCGACAATCACAGACACGGAAACAAACACCCACAAACCAACAGTGAAACCCAGGCTACCTAAGTGTGATTCTCAATCAGAGACAACTAATGACACCTGCCGCTGATTGAGAACCATACTAGGCCGAAACAGAAACCAAACATAGAAAAACAAACATAGATAAATAAAGACAAAACAAAGGAAATAAAGGTCAGAACGTGACAACTAGACTCTGGGGATATTTTATATATGAATGCTTCCGCTCAGTGTTTGAGATCAATTGACACTCTTTACCATGGCACTTTGAGATTTATTTTAAACTGCAAAACCCTGCACTTTGTATACCAGGGTTGGTTGGCCTTCTCTAGTCACTCGTAGGCTCAGTCGCTGGTATACTTTTATTTACCAAGCCATTTTGGGTTTACTACCTTTTTATTTGTGCATTTGTATTGTTCAGAAATGTGGTGGGTACTCTCTTCATTCGCTGGACTTTATCCTGCTAACTGTTCCAAATGTCCGAATTTGGTAAAAGGGCTTTTATCGTCTTGGAACACCTTACAAAATACTTTTAAACTGGAAGAACTTGTCCCGATTGGTGTTTTTAAATCACTGATAAAGGATTTCGAGGCGGATTCCCTGACCTGTCAATGTTTTTAATTTGCTGTTAAATACTCTTGTGAATTCAATGGTTTATACTAGATTACTTGTAGTTTTTCATGTTGTTTGTATATAATTTTTTTGTAATGACTTGGTGCTGCCTATCTTGACCAGGGCGCTCTTGAAAAATAGATTTTAATCTCAATGAGCACTTCCTGGTTAAATAAAGGTTAAATTAAAACATTTAAATACTCTTGTCGGCCACGGTGAAGGAGAGCCCACAGGCTTTGATAGCGGGCCGTGTCAGTAGCACTGTGTTGACCTCAAAGCGAGAAAATAACTTGTTTAATTTGTCTAGGCACAAGACGTTGTTGTCCGCGACAGGGCTGGTTTTCTTTTTGTACTCCGTGATTGACTGTAGACCCTGCCTGATTTGGTTGGGTCTAATTGTGTTGCTGTCCTGGAGCTCTGTGGGGTCTGTTTGTGTTTGTGAACAGAGCCCCAGGACCAGCTGAGTTAGGGGCCCCCTCTCTCTTTCTCCCCCAGTAAGTCAAGGCCTCTGCGTGGAGACACAGTACTGTAGCTTAAACGGGGGTTCAAATGGTATTTGAAACCTTTCAAATACTTTTAGCGTTTTATGTAGCCTGGCTGGAGTTCCAGATGTGTGGCGATTGATGGTTTGGGGCTCTTGCATTGTTGCATTACTCCAGTCAAGCTCAATCAAACACAGATTAAGTATTTGAAATTATTTCTAATAGTATTAGAACCCAAGTCTGCATCAGTTTAATTCCTAAAGCGAAAGCCTCTTATTCATGGTCGGTAATTAGAGTGTGATGGCTATTAGGAAAACTTTCTAACAGTGCTAAGAGGGCCAGCCAGTGTGATTAAAAAGTAGCTGATGAATTTACTGGAGTGACGCTCAATTACTCCTAGAAAGTGGGTGGTGATATTCACTGGCAGTAATGGTGTTCTGTAGATTAGAAAGTGGGGTGGTCGTATTCACTGTCAGTAATGGTGTTCTGTAGATTAGAAAGTGGGTGGTGATATTCACTGACAGTAATGGTGTTCTGTAGATTAGAAAGTGGGTGGTGATATTCACTGGCAGTAATGGTGTTCTGTAGATTAGAAAGTGGGGTGGTCGTATTCACTGTTAGTAATGGTGTTCTGTAGATTAGAAAGTGGGTGGTGATATTCACTGGCAGTAATGGTGTTCTGTAGATTAGAAAGTGGGTGGTGATATTCACTGGCAGTAATGGTGTTCTGTAGATTAGAAAGTGGGTGGTGTTATTCACTGGCAGTAATGGTGTTCTGTAGATTAGAAAGTGGGTGGTGTTATTCACTGACAGTAATGGTGTTCTGTAGATTACAAAGTGGGTGGTGATATTCACTGGCAGTAATGGTGTTCTGTAGATTAGAAAGTGGGTGGTGTTATTCACTGGCAGTAATGGTGTTCTGTAGATTAGAAAGTGGGTGGTGATATTCACTGGCAGTAATGGTGTTCTGTAGATTAGAAAGTGGGTGGTGTTTTTCACTGACAGTAATGGTGTTCTGTAGATTAGAAAGTGGGTGGTCGTATTCACTGGCAGTAATGGTGTTCTGTAGATTAGAAAGTGGGTGGTGGTATTCACTGGCAGTAATGGTGTTCTGTAGATTAGAAAGTGGGTGGTCATATTCACTTGCAGTAATGGTGTTCTGTAGATTAGAAAGTGGGTGGTGTTATTCACTGGCAGTAATGGTGTTCTGTAGATTAGAAAGTGGGTGGTGTTATTCACTGGCAGTAATGGTGTTCTGTAGATTAGAAAGTGGGTGGTGTTATTCACTGGCAGTAATGGTGTTCTGTAGATTACAAAGTGTGGTGATCTGTAGGTGTTCTGTATTAGAAAGTGGGTGGTGTTATTCACTGACAGTAATGGTGTTCTGTAGATTAGAAAGTGGGTGGTGATATTCACTGGCAGTAATGGTGTTCTGTAGATTAGAAAGTGGGTGGTGTTATTCACTGACAGTAATGGTGTTCTGTAGATTAGAAAGTGGGTGGTGATATTCACTGGCAGTAATGGTGTTCTGTAGATTAGAAAGTGGGTGGTGGTATTCACTGGCAGTAATGGTGTTCTGTAGATTAGAAAGTGGGTGGTCATATTCACTTGCAGTAATGGTGTTCTGTAGATTAGAAAGTGGGTGGTGTTATTCACTGGCAGTAATGGTGTTCTGTAGATTAGAAAGTGGGTGGTGTTATTCACTGGCAGTAATGGTGTTCTGTAGATTAGAAAGTGGATGGTGTTATTCACTGACAGTAATGGTGTTCTGTAGATTAGAAAGTGGGTGGTGATATTCACTGGCAGTAATGGTGTTCTGTAGATTAGAAAGTGGGTGGTGTTATTCACTGGCAGTAATGGTGTTCTGTAGATTAGAACATGGGTGGTGTTATTCACTGACAGTAATGGTGTTCTGTAGATTAGAAAGTGGATGGTGTTATTCACTGACAGTAATGGTGTTCTGTAGATTAGAAAGTGGGTGGTGATATTCACTGACAGTAATGGTGTTCTGTAGATTAGAAAGTGGGTGGTGATATTCACTGACAGTAATGGTGTTCTGTAGATTAGAAAGTGGGTGGTGATATTCACTGGCAGTAATGGTGTTCTGTAGATTAGAAAGTGGGTGGTGTTATTCACTGACAGTAATGGTGTTCTGTAGATTAGAAAGTGGGTGGTGATATTCACTGACAGTAATGGTGTTCTGTAGATTAGAAAGTGGGTGGTGTTATTCACTGACAGTAATGGTGTTCTGTAGATTAGAAAGTGGGTGGTGATATTCACTGACAGTAATGGTGTTCTGTAGATTAGAAAGTGGGTGGTGTTATTCACTGACAGTAATGGTGTTCTGTAGATTAGAAAGTGGGTGGTGATATTCACTGACAGTAATGGTGTTCTGTAGATTAGAAAGTGGGTGGTGTTATTCACTGACAGTAATGGTGTTCTGTAGATTAGAAAGTGGGTGGTGTTATTCACTGACAGTAATGGTGTTCTGTAGATTAGAAAGTGGGTGGTGTTATTCACTAACAGTAATGGTGTTCTGTAGATTAGAAAGTGGGTGGTGTTATTCACTGACAGTAATGGTGTTCTGTAGATTAGAAAGTGGGTGGTGTTATTCACTGACAGTAATGGTGTTCTGAAGATTAGAAAGTGGGTGGTGTTATTCACTGACAGTAATGGTGTTCTGTAGATTAGAAAGTGGGTGGTGTTATTCACTGACAGTAATGGTGTTCTGTAGATTAGAAAGTGGGTGGTGTTATTCACTAACAGTAATGGTGTTCTGTAGATTAGAAAGTGGGTGGTGTTATTCACTGACAGTAATGGTGTTCTGTAGATTAGAAAGTGGGTGGTGTTATTCACTGACAGTAATGGTGTTCTGTAGATTAGAAAGTGGGTGGTGTTATTCACTGACAGTAATGGTGTTCTGTAGATTAGAAAGTGGGTGGTGTTATTCACTAACAGTAATGGTGTTCTGTAGATTAGAAAGTGGGTGGTGTTATTCACTGGCTGTAATGGTGTTCTGTAGATTAGAAAGTGGGTGGTGTTATTCACTAACAGTAATGGTGTTCTGTAGATTAGAAAGTGGGTGGTGTTATTCACTGACAGTAATGGTGTTCTGTAGATTAGAAAGTGGGTGGTGTTATTCACTGACAGTAATGGTGTTCTGTAGATTAGAAAGTGGGTGGTGTTATTCACTGGCTGTAATGGTGTTCTGTAGATTAGAAAGTGTGGTAGAGAAGAAATAAGAAATACTGTTGGGGGACTTGCACTACACACACACACACACACACACACACACACACACACACACACACACACACACACACACACACACACACACACACACACACACACACACACACACACACACACACACACACACACACACACACACACACACTGAATGAAGCTCATAATAAATCCATACTATACAATGAAGATGAAGAAGTCATCAGTAGCTTTCCTTTGTTCATTCTGAGATGAGATGCATCCATTATCTCTGATTGAACCTCACTCATTAAACCTTCTATAACCCCATCCTCTCTGTATTAACATGTTTGCTATGCTCAACAGTAAAGTGGAGATGATGATGTAGGTAGATGGTCGATGGTAGGTAGGTGTTAGGTGGTAGATGGTAGGTAGTAGATGGTAGGTGTTAGGTGGTAGATGGTAGGTGGTAGAGCAAAGCAGTGGAATACTGTACCAAAACATGGTACTCTGCATTAACATAACATATCCACAATCCCCACAAATCTATATTGTACAATACAGCGTTTTTCTACATAGTTTTTGTTCCTCCAGAGTAGCTCTTCTCTGGGCGTATTCCCATAGGGACATCAGAGACCGCTTTGCCTTGCATCGGATCAATACGCTTTAGCTTCAGTCTTCTAATATATACAGTCATTGTCTTCAGCCCTGCTTCAGTCCTCTAATATATACAGTCATTGTCTTCAGCCCTGCTTCAGTCCTTTAATATATACAGTCATTGTCTTCAGCCCTGCTTCAGTCCTCTAATATATACAGTCATTGTCTTCAGCCCTGCTTCAGTCCTCTAATATATACAGTCATTGTCTTCAGCCCTGCTTCAGTCCTCTAATATATACAGTCATTGTCTTCAGCCCTGCTTCAGTCCTCTAATATATACAGTCATTGTCTTCAGCCCTGCTTCAGTCCTCTAATATATACAGTCATTGTCTTCAGCCCTGCTTCAGTCCTCTAATATATACAGTCATTGTCTTCAGCCCTGCTTCAGTCCTTTAATATATACAGTCATTGTCTTCAGCCCTGCTCCAGTCCTCTAATATATACAGTCATTGTCTTCAGCCCTGCTTCAGTCCTCTAATATATACAGTCATTGTCTTCAGCCCTGCTTCAGTCCTCTAATATATACAGTCATTGTCTTCAGCCCTGCTTCAGTCCTCTTATATAAACAGTCATTGTCTTCAGCCCTGCTTCAGTACTGCTGTTTCTGTTCCAGGGGTGCTGCTCTCAACTTTTTAAAGTTTAATTTATCTCATCAATATGCAAAGTATACATTCAGTACAAGTTGAGGTCAGCTGTATGCACTTGCAATGTACAGTGGTGCTTATGTAGCCATAATACAGTATGTAAAGCTGCTTAGTGACTGCTAAGTGCTATTGTCACGAATCCTGCCGAAGATGGTGCCTCTTCCTGTTTGGGCGGTGCTCGGCGGTCGTCGTCGCCGGCCTACTAGCTGCCACCGATCCCCTTTTATGTTTCATTTAGTTGTGTCTGATTAGTTGCACCTGTTTTGTGTTTAGGTTGTGATTATGGGCTATTTAAACTCAGTAAGCCCACCGGCTTTCGTGCAGGCTTGTTTCTCTGTTCGTTTTGTGGATGTGTTATTTTCTGTGTTTCTCCGGACTGATAGTGTCCTGTTTTTGGGCCGGTCATTGTATGCACCTGGTGTTTTTGGGCCGGTCATTGTATGCGCCTGGTGTTTTTGGGCTGGTCATTGTATGCACCTGGTGTTTTTGGGCCGGTCATTGTATGCACCTGGTGTTTTTGGGCCGGTCATTGTATGCACCTGGTGTTTTTGGGCCGGTCATTGTATGCACCTGGTGTTTTTGGGCCGGTCATTGCATGCACCTGGTGTTTTTGGGCTGGTCATTGTATGCACCTGGTGTTTTTGGGCTGGTCATTGTATGCACCTGGTGTTTTTGGGCTGGTCATTGTATGCACCTGGTGTTTTTGGGCCGGTCATTGTATGCACCTGGTGTTTTTGGGCTGGTCATTGTATGCACCTGGTGTTTTTGGGCCGGTCATTGTATGCGCCTGGTGTTTTTGGGCTGGTCATTGTATGCACCTGGTGTTTTTGGGCTGGTCATTGTATGCACCTGGTGTTTTTGGGCTGGTCATTGTATGCACCTGGTGTTTTTGGGCTGGTCATTGTATGCACCTGGTGTTTTTGGGCTGGTCATTGTATGCACCTGGTGTTTTTGGGCCGGTCATTGTATGCACCTGGTGTTTTTGGGCTGGTCATTGTATGCACCTGGTGTTTTTGGGCTGGTCATTGTATGCGCCTGGTGTTTTTGGGCTGGTCATTGTATGCACCTGGTGTTTTTGGGCTGGTCATTGTATGCACCTGGTGTTTTTGGGCTGGTCATTGTATGCACCTGGTGTTTTTGGGCTGGTCATTGTATGCACCTGGTGTTTTTGGGCTGGTCATTGTATGCACCTGGTGTTTTTGGGCTGGTCATTGTATGCACCTGGTGTTTTTGGGCCGGTCATTGTATGCACCTGGTGTTTTTGGGCTGGTCATTGTATGCACCTGGTGTTTTTGGGCTGGTCATTGTATGCGCCTGGTGTTTTTGGGCCGGTCATTGTATGCGCCTGGTGTTTTTGGGCTGGTCATTGTATGCGCCTGGTGTTTTTGGGCTGGTCATTGTATGCACCTGGTGTTTTTGGGCCGGTCATTGTATGCACCTGGTGTTTTTGGGCTGGTCATTGTATGCACCTGGTGTTTTTGGGCTGGTCATTGTATGCACCTGGTGTTTTTGGGCCGGTCATTGTATGCACCTGGTGTTTTTGGGCTGGTCATTGTATGCACCTGGTGTTTTTGGGCCGGTCATTGTATGCACCTGGTGTTTTTGGGCTGGTCATTGTATGCGCCTGGTGTTTTTGGGCTGGTCACCCTGGTGTTTTTGGGCTGGTCATTGTATGCACCTGGTGTTTTTGGGCTGGTCATTGTATGCACCTGGTGTTTTTGGGCTCATTGTATGCACCTGGTGTTTTTGGGCTGGTCATTGTATGCGCCTGGTGTTTTTGGGCCGGTCATTGTATGCACCTGGTGTTTTTGGGCTGGTCATTGTATGCACCTGGTGTTTTTGGGCTGGTCATTGTATGCACCTGGTGTTTTTGGGCTGGTCATTGTATGCGCCTGGTGTTTTTGGGCTGGTCATTGTATGCACCTGGTGTTTTTGGGCTGGTCATTGTATGCACCTGGTGTTTTTGGGCTGGTCATTGTATGCACCTGGTGTTTTGGCGTGACCTACTTTTCTCCGGAATAAATACAGTTGTCCTTTACCCTCTGCACCTGACTCCGAACCCACAACTCCTAGAAGTCGTAACAGCTATAGGTGGCAGGTAGCCTAGTGGTTAAGAGTGTAGGCACTAGACCGAAAGGTTGCTGGTTTGAATCCCCTAGGTCAAAAATATAAAAATTTGCCCTTGAACAAGGCACTTAACCCTAATTGCTCTTGATAAGAGTGTCTGCTAAATATGTAAAGTGTTGTTGTTCCTGGTGAGGGACAGAGATTGTTGTGTGCATCCAAAATGGCACCATCTTCTCTGTATAGTAGTAGTGCACAATAAAGGGAATAGGGAGCCATTTGGGACAAAACCTAGGATTAGTCTAATGAATGAAAGCCTGTGTTTGTGTTCCAGTTCATTTCATTCCTAAATGTTCAGACATGTCGTGATAAATGGCTCTGTGTTTTGTTGTCTTTCAGTAAACACAGTTGCCATAAATGACATCACACACACACACTGTGATTCATTAGAGAGGCTGTCTGCCTCATTTAGGCTGTAGATAAGTTATGTAGCTTAGTATAGGAAGCAGGTACTATATGCGTGTATATGTTGGTGCAGTGTCTCTGTATGTGCTTCTGTGGAGCGGTGTTTGTGTCTGCCTGCCACTCTCAGACCGGCAGGATGATTGTATTTTAAGGGAGTGCGAGTCAGCGCTTCGTGTCATGGAGGATAGTCCTCAGTGTGTGTGGTATAGCTGCTGTGACGGTGACATACTGGACAGAGACAGTAGCCAGTGGATGTGCGATCCCATAGAGAGACTGGAAAAGGTGAGGTTTCTGTGGTGCAAGCCAGCGTTAACATTCAGAACATTCTGTCTGCGTACCAAATAGCACACTATTCCCTATATGGTTCTGGCAAAAGTAGTGCACTATATAGTGAATATGGCGCCATTTGGGATGCATCCTCAGCGCTAACACTGAGCCATACAGTCACCTAGGGCTTTGCCAGATGCCAGCCTCAGCCCTGCTGATGTGTTTTATGGTGGTAACCTGGGCCATTCTTATTACTGGGCCATTCATATTACTGGGCCATTCATATTACTGGGCCTGGGTCAACCATATTACTGGGCCATTCATATTACTGTACCTGGGCCATTCATATTACTTGGCCTGGACCATTCATATTACTGGACCTGGGCCATTCATATTACTGGACCTGGGTCATTCATATTACTGGACCTGGGTCATTCATATTACTAGACCTGGGTCATTCATATTCCTTGGCCTGGGTCATTCATATTACTGGGTCTGGGTCATTCATATTACTGGGTCTGGGTAATTCATATTACTGGGCCTGGGCCATTCATATTAATGGGCCTGGGTCATTCATATGACTGGGCCTGGGTCATTCCTATTACTGGGCCTGGGTCATTCATATTACTGGGTTTGGGTCATTCATATTACTAGACCTGGGTCATTCATATGACTGGGCCTGGGTAATTCAAATGACCTGGCCTGGGTAATTCATATTACTGGGCCTGGGTCATTCATATTACTGGGTCTGGGTCATTCATATTACTGGGTCTGGGTCATTCCTATTACTGGGTCTGGGTCATTCATATTACTGGACCTGGGTCATTCGTATAACTGGACTTGGGTCATTCATATTACTGGGTCTGGGTCATTCATATTCCTTGGCCTGGCTCATTCATATTACTGGGTCTGGGTCATTCATATTACTGGACCTGGGTCATTCATATTACTGTCCCTGGGTCATTCATATTACTGTACCTGGGTCATTCATATTACTGGGCCTGGGTCATTCATATTACTAGACTTGGTCATTCATATTACTGGACCTGGGTCATTCATATTACTGGACCTGGGTCATTCATATTACTGGGCCTGGGTCATTCATATTACTAGACTTGGTCATTCATATTACTGGACCTGGGTCATTCATATTACTGGGCCTGGGTCATTCATATTACTAGACTTGGTCATTCATATTACTGGACCTGGGTCATTCATATTACTGGACCTGGGCCATTCATATTCCTTGACCTGGGTGATTCATATTACTGGACCTGGGTGATTGTCAACAGACAGGCTGGGGCTGAGGTGGATTCTCATTACATCATCAGACAGGCTGGGCTGAGGTGGATACTGATTACATCAACAGACAGGCTGGGGCTGAGGTGGATACTGATTACATCAACAGACAGGCTGGGGCTGAGGTGGATACTGATTACATCAACAGACAGGCTGGGGCTGAGGTGGATACTGATTACATCAACAGACAGGCTGGGGCTGAGGTGGATACTGATTACATCATCAGACAGGCTGGGGCTGAGGTGGATACTGATTACATCAACAGACAGGCTGGGGCTGAGGTGGATACTGATTACATCAACAGGCAGGCTGGGGCTGAGGTGGATACTGATTACATCAACAGGCAGGCTGGGGCTGAGGTGGATACTGATTACATCAACAGACAGGCTGGGGCTGAGGTGGATACTGATTACATCAACAGGCAGGCTGGGGCTGGTGGATACTGATTACATCAACAGACAGGCTGGGGCTGAGGTGGATACTGATTACATCAACAGACAGGCTGGGGCTGAGGTGGATACTGATTACATCATCAGACAGGCTGGGGCTGAGGTGGATACTGATTACATCAACAGACAGGCTGGGGCTGAGGTGGATACTGATTACATCAACAGACAGGCTGGGGCTGAGGTAGATACTGATTACATCAACAGACAGGCTGGGGCTGAGGTGGATACTGATTACATCAACAGACAGGCTGGGCTGAGGTGGATACTGATTACATCATCAGACAGGCTGGGGCTGAGGTGGATACTGATTACATCAACAGACAGGCTGGGGCTGAGGTGGATACTGATTACATCAACAGACAGGCTGGGGCTGAGGTGGATACTGATTACATCAACAGACAGGCTGGGGCTGAGGTGGATACTGATTACATCAACAGACAGGCTGGGGCTGAGGTAGATACTGATTACATCAACAGACAGGCTGGGGCTGAGGTGGATACTGATTACATCAACAGACAGGCTGGGCTGAGGTAGATACTGATTACATCAACAGACAGGCTGGGGCTGAGGTGGATACTGATTACATCAACAGACAGGCTGGGCTGAGGTGGATACTGATTACATCATCAGACAGGCTGGGGCTGAGGTGGATACTGATTACATCAACAGACAGGCTGGGGCTGAGGTAGATACTGATTACATCAACAGACAGGCTGGGGCTGAGGTGGATACTGATTACATCAACAGACAGGCTGGGCTGAGGTGGATACTGATTACATCATCAGACAGGCTGGGGCTGAGGTGGATACTGATTACATCAACAGACAGGCTGGGCTGAGGTGGATACTGATTACATCAACAGACAATCTGGGCTGAGGTGGATACTGATTACATCAACAGACAGGCTGGGGCTGAGGTGGATACTGATTACATCAACAGACAGGCTGGGGCTGAGGTAGATACTGATTACATCAACAGACAGGCTGGGCTGAGGTGGATACTGATTACATCAACAGACAGGCTGGGCTGAGGTGGATACTGATTACATCAACAGACAGGCTGGGGCTGAGGTGGATACTGATTACATCAACAGACAGGCTGGGGCTGAGGTGGATACTGATTACATCAACAGACAGGCTGGGGCTGAGGTGGATACTGATTACATCAACAGACAGGCTGGGGCTGAGGTGGATACTGATTACATCAACAGACAGGCTGGGGCTGAGGTGGATACTGATTACATCAACAGACAGACAGCCTGGGCTGAGGTGGATACTGATTACATCATCAGACTGGCTGGGCTGAGGTGGATACTGATTACATCAACAGACAGGCTGGGGCTGAGGTGGATACTGATTACATCAACAGACAGGCTGGGGCTGGAGGATACTGATTACATCAACAGGCAGGCTGGGCTGAGGTGGATACTGATTACATCAACAGACAGGCTGGGGCTGAGGTGGATACTGATTACATCAACAGACAGGCTGGAGCTGAGGTGGATACTGATTACATCAACAGACAGGCTGGGGCTGAGGTGGATACTGATTACATCAACAGACAGGCTGGTGCTGAGGTGGATACTGATTACATCAACAGACGGGCTGGGGCTGAGGTGGATACTGATTACATCAACAGGCAGGCTGGGGCTGAGGTGGATACTGATTACATCAACAGACAGGCTGGGGCTGAGGTGGATATTGATTACATCAACAGACAGGCTGGGGCTGAGGTGGATACTGATTACATCAACAGACAATCTGGGCTGAGGTGGATACTGATTACATCAACAGACAATCTGGGCTGAGGTGGATACTGATTACATCAACAGACAGGCTGGGCTGAGGTAGATACTGATTACATCAACAGACAATCTGGGCTGAGGTGGATACTGATTACATCAACAGACAATCTGGGCTGAGGTGGATACTGATTACATCAACAGACAATCTGGGCTGAGGTGGATACTGATTACATCAACAGACAGGCTGGGGCTGAGGTAGATACTGATTACATCAACAGACAATCTGGGCTGAGGTGGATACTGATTACATCAACAGACAATCTGGGCTGAGGTGGATACTGATTACATCAACAGACAATCTGGGCTGAGGTGGATACTGATTACATCAACAGACAGGCTGGGCTGAGGTAGATACTGATTACATCAACAGACAATCTGGGCTGAGGTGGATACTGATTACATCAACAGACAATCTGGGCTGAGGTGGATACTGATTACATCAACAGACAATCTGGGCTGAGGTGGATACTGATTACATCAACAGACAGGCTGGGGCTGAGGTAGATACTGATTACATCAACAGACAATCTGGGCTGAGGTGGATACTGATTACATCAACAGACAGGCTGGGCTGAGGTAGATACTGATTACATCAACAGACAATCTGGGCTGAGGTGGATACTGATTACATCAACAGACAATCTGGGCTGAGGTGGATACTGATTACATCAACAGACAATCTGGGCTGAGGTGGATACTGATTACGTCAACAGACAGGCTGGGGCTGAGGTAGATACTGATTACATCAACAGACAATCTGGGCTGAGGTGGATACTGATTACATCAACAGACAGGCTGGGCTGAGGTAGATACTGATTACATCAACAGACAATCTGGGCTGAGGTGGATACTGATTACATCAACAGACAATCTGGGCTGAGGTGGATACTGATTACATCAACAGACAGGCTGGGCTGAGGTAGATACTGATTACATCAACAGACAGGCTGGGGCTGAGGTAGATACTGATTACATCAACAGACAATCTGGGCTGAGGTGGATACTGATTACATCAACAGACAGGCTGGGCTGAGGTAGATACTGATTACATCAACAGACAATCTGGGCTGAGGTGGATACTGATTACATCAACAGACAGGCTGGGCTGAGGTGGATACTGATTACATCAACAGACAGGCTGGGGATGAGGTGGATACTGATTACATCAACAGACAATCTGGGCTGAGGTGGATACTGATTACATCAACAGACAGGCTGGGGCTGAGGTGGATACTGATTACATCAACAGACAGCCTGGGCTGAGGTGGATACTGATTACATCAACAGACAGCCTGGGCTGAGGTGGATACTGATTACATCAACAGACAGGCTAGGCTGAGGTGGATACTGATTACATCAACAGACAGGCTGGGCTGAGGTGGATACTGATTACATCAACAGACAGGCTGGGGCTGAGGTGGATACTGATTACATCAACAGACAGGCTGGGGCTGAGGTGGATACTGATTACATCAACAGACAGGCTGGGCTCAGGTGGATACTGATTACATCAACAGACAGGCTGGGGCTGAGCCCAGTCACCCAGTGACCACCTATGCTTGAGCAGGCAGCAAGCAGTAGAGCATATTCCATTTCTCGCTCTTTGAAAAGTCTACAGAAGTGGGACTATTCCATTTGTCATGCGCTGCACTACAGGTTCCATTCCATTTCTCATTTACTGTACTGCACAGCAGGGAGTATTCCATTTCCCACTCACAGCACTACACTGAAGGGCCAATTGAATTTCTCACTCTCTACATTTCCTTCTCATCACTGTCTGCACCAGGTGTACATTGCTCCACTTCTACTCTATTTTCCACCTTGTCTACCTGTCCGTACTGCTTCTCTCCATCATCTCTTTTCCTCTGCAGTAGAGGTTTCAGCGAGACATCACAGATGGCTGTTTCTGCATATTAATATTTTATTCTCCTCAGATATGTCCCCAGGGTTGGTGAAATATTAACCATGTTCTGGTGTTATTGAAATCTTGTTTCTTTTGAGCCCCAAATCTTTGTACATGGTGTCTGTTCATGTCTTCACCCCTCTCCTCCTTCGCTCTTTGTCAGTCACTGTCTGTGGCGTTGCCTGGCTACCAACCACTGTCACCCCTACATTACTAACTAGTGTTGTTTTTCACGGTTGTACAGCGAGATGCATTACCTGGTGTCTCCTCTAACTGGTTGTCACCTCTGTCACCCCTACATTGGTGACAGTATTTGTCTCTACTCAGAGTTATTCATGTAGTGTTTTCTTATGTGTTACAGCGCGATGCAAAGGGACAGTACCTGTTTGATCTCATCTGTCACCACCTTAACCTGCTGGAGAAGGACTACTTTGGCATCAGATATGTGGACCCAGACAAACAGAGGGTGGGTGGTGTCAACAGACAGGGAGGAGGGGTAACTCCCTCTCTCTCTGTTTATGTCTGTCTATCGCTCTCTCTTTCTGACTGTTTCTCTCTTAACTACCTCTCCCTTGCTGCCACTTTCATACTCTCTCTCCTTTCCTCCCTCTCCACTCTCTTTTTCTCTTTCTTTCATTCTTTCTTTCTCTCACTCTCTTTCCCATGACATCACACACATACCACTGAGCAGGCTATTTCTACAGTTTCTCCCTCTCTTCTCTCTCCTTCTTTCATGTGTGCCTGCAGCAGAGCCCAACCCCGTACTCTACTGCGTCACAGCCTGAGGTTATTACTGTGTGTTAACTCTCTTGTCTGCACAGCCTGATACACACACGCACACCCACACGTGACACCCACGAGCGCTCACACACACTGATCCTATTCCCATAGGAACAATGGTTCTGTGCCGATCAGAATCAGTTCCTCTTCTGTCTCTATCTCAACACTTTCAGAGATGCGAGTGTTGTTGTTGTTGTGAGGAAAAAACATTTGATGGGAGGGAGGGGGATTTACAGAGTGATGGAGAAAAGTGGTAGCACATCTTTCTGCTCATAAATTAACCAGAAGAAGACAGCCATCTGTTGTCAGACAGACAGATTGGACAGGAACTCTGATTGGAGCTGTTGGGTGTTTCTTACTGTGAGTATTGAACTGGACCTTATTTGGAAACATATTCCCTCACCCTGATCTGTGGGAAATGCTTTTGTCAGGTGTACTTTATGTGTAATAAAGCATCATTCTACCTTGACAGACTAATTAGTTACAAGTACACATATAATTATATCAGTCTAAACATTATTATCTATTCTAAACACGAGTGTCCATATCACGTTGTTGAGGAACTGATGCAATAATGTGAAATATATATACACTGCTCAAAAAAATAAAGGGAACACTACAATAACACATCCTAGATCTGAATGAATGAAATATTCTTATTAAATACTTTTTTTCTTTACATAGTTGAATGTGCTAACAAAAACATCACACAAAAATTAACAATGGAAATCAAATTTATCAACCCATGGAGGTCTGGATTTGGAGTCACACTCAAAATTAAAGTGGAAAACCACACTACAGGCTGATCCAACTTTGATGTAATGTACTTAAAACAAGTCAAAATAAGGCTCAGTGGTGTGTGTGTCCTCCACATGCCTGTATGACCTCACTACAACGCCTGGGCATGCTCCTGATGAGGTGGCGGATGGTCTCCTGGGGGATCTCCTCCCAGACCTGGACTAAAGCATCCGCCAACTCCTGGTCAGTATGTGGTGCAGGTTGGTGGATGGAGCGAGACATGATGTCCCAGATGTGCTCAATTGGATTCAGGTCTGGGGAACGGGCGGGCCAGTCCATAGCATCAATGCCTTCCTCTTGCAGGAACTGCTGACACACTCCAGCCACATGAGGTCTAGCATTGTCTTGCATTAGGAGGAACCCAGGGCCAACCGCACCAGCATATGGTCTCACAAGGGGTCTGAGGATCTCATCTCGGTACCTAATGGCAGTCAGGCTACCTCTGGCGAGCACATGGAGGGCTGTGCGGCCCCCAAAGAAATGCCATCCCACACCATGACTGACCCACCGCCAAACCGGTCATGCTGGAGGATGTTGCAGGCAGCAGAACGTTCTCCACGGCGTCTCCAGACTCTGTCACGTCTGTCACATGTGCTCAGTGTGAACCTGCTTTCATCTGTGAAGAGCACAGGGCACCAGTGGCGAATTTGCCAATCTTGGTGTTCTCTGGCAAATGCCAAACATTTACATTTACATTTAAGTCATTTAGCAGACGCTCTTATCCAGAGCGACTTAAAACGTCCTGCACGGTGTTGGGCTGTAAGCACAACCCCCACCTGTTGACGTTGGGCCCTCATACCACCCTCATGGAGTCTGTTTCTGACCGTTTGAGCAGACACAAGCACATTTGTGGCGTGCTGGAGGTCATTTTTCAGGGCTCTGGCAGTGCTCCTCCTGCTCCTCCTTGCACAAAGGCGGAGGTAGCGGTCCTGCTGCTGGGTTGTTGCCCTCCTACGGCCTCCTCCACTTCTCCTGATGTACTGGCCTGTCTCCTGGTAGCGCCTCCATGCTCTGGACACTACGCTGACAGACACAGCAAACCTTCTTGCCACAGCTCGGATTGATGTGCCATCCTGGATGAGCTGCACTACCTGAGCCACTTTTGTGGGTTGTAGACTCCGTCTCATGCTACCACTAGAGTGAAAGCACCACCAGCATTCAAAAGTGACCAAAACATCAGCCAGGAAGCATAGGAACTGAGAAGTGGTCTGTGGTCCCCACCTGCAGAACCACTCCTTTATTGGGTGTTTCTTGCTAATTGCCTATAATTTCCACCTGTTGTCTATTCCAATTGCACAACAGCATGTGAAATGTATTGTCAATCAGTGTTGCTTCCTAAGTGGACAGTTTGATTTCACAGAAGTGTGATTGACTTGAAGTTACATTGTGTTGTTTAAGTGTTCCCTTTATTTTTTTGAACAGTGTATTTATATATATATATACAAACATTGTATTTAACCTTTCTAGGGCAGGCGTTCCACTAGCGAAATGCTTCTCAATTATTTTCTGTTATTCCCCCCCTAGGAAGAAGTAAACATTTTGCGCACCACAGCTCTCCGCTGCGACTGTAAATAGTATCATTTGTCTATTAAATTGTTATAAGTACACCTCTGCATAACATTGTATCCTTATTAACATCTAAGAAAACAAAAAAGAAAAAAGAAAGAAATATAGATCAACTTACAACAAAGAATAACTTTATTAACAGAAAAGACTTAAAGTGCATCAATTTGCATAAAATAAAACATTCAAACCTTATTTAAACTGTAAACATTTTTTGACCATTTGATACTGAAAAATAAAATGTCATATAATCAATAAATAATAATTAATTAAAATTGATCAGCAACATTAACTCAGGAGCACAATATATGAAACACTTTGACCTATTAAACAAAAATGAATAAAACAATTTGTGCTGATTTAAAAAAAATCAAAATGAGGAAGTCAGGATTAATGGCTACAATGAGCACGTTTTGTAGAGCACAGCTTTTCGAAGCGGGGTTTGAAGGATGATACTGCAACTCTCAGCTCCTGCTCACTGTTTAGCTGGGACCTGTACTTGGTCTTCAGTGCAGCAATAGCAGAGAAGCCAGTTTCACAAAGATAAGATGTTGCAAAAGGAAGAAGAATGCCCATGGCCCTCTGCCCTAAGAGTGGATACTGCCTCTTTACACTCGGTGTCTGTCTCAATGTGGAGTCAGACGTCATATCAATGAACTGGTCCTCCTCTGCAGAGCTGAAACCAGTTGAAGCTGGTGCATTGAAAGGATCTCTCACCCAGTCATATTGGGAACTGTTTTCAGGGAAGTACTTTTTAAAGAATCCCATCAGTGATGAAATATGATCCTTAATATATGGAATCACTGAGGTGGCATCATAGTCAGTAGTGTCAACAAATTAATGCGGGTTCTCGAATTAATCAGTATTTCCTTCATCAAGTCGCCTGCCCCACATTGCAAGCTTTCGAGTGAAAAAGCTGATCTTGCCTGTGACCTGAGGAAGCTGTAGATTTAGTTCATTTAGCTTTCCAAATATGTCACTCAGGTAGGCCAGTTTTGCCAGGAAGTTCTCATCACAAAATGTTTCTGCGAGGTCATACTTGTGCTCCTGCTCCGAAAACATTCTTATCTGCTCTCTGAGCTCAACAACTCGGGACAATACTTTTCCTCGTGACAGCCACCTAGCTTCACTGTGAAACAGCACAGCTTGATGTTCAGCTCCCATCTCCTCACAGATAGCAGAGAAGACTCTTGTTTCTAGTGGTCTTGTCTTTATAAAATTGACTACACCTACAATGTCAGTCATAACCTCACTTCATTCAGAGGAAAGGTGCCTTGATGCCTGTGCTTCTCTGTGTATAACACAGTGTGTCCGCTCAGCATTAGGTGAGGCCTTCGTGATGAGAGCCCAAAGTCCTTTTCTCATCCCTGCCATGGTCTGTGCACCATCACTGCAAATACCAATGCAGTTCTCCCACTTTAGCCCATTCTCAGTCAGGAAGCAGTCCAGCATTTTGAATAGCTCTTCAGCTATGGCTCTGTCTCTGACATATTTACAAAAAAGTAGATCCTCACACAGGGAGTTTATCATGTCAAAACGTACATAAGCGATAAACAAACAGTCTTTGTTGCTGTCAGTTGCTTCATCGAACTGTAAGGCAAAACGTTTGTCTTTGAGTTTATCTATCAGCTGTTCTTTAAGATTGTTAGCAATGTCATTTATAGCAATTTGGTACGCCACCTTATATGATGCTAACAGTGCTCGCTGGTTTACTGAAGTAGCATGCACAAAGCGGGACGATTGTTGGCAATACGTTTTCGCTGAAAAAAACTCAAGCGGCTTATCAGCGTGATTGGGGTGTAATGTCTTTAAGTGACGCCTTAATGTATTTGGCTTCATGCTGTCTGCTGCCAACATTTTTAGACACAGTAAACATACCGGTCTTTCCTCGTCTTCCACCGTAGTCACAGTGAAGCCAAGCGCTACATACGCTTCGTCATATTTCCTTGTCTTAGTTTTCGGGAGACTTACGGCTGTATCATTATCTCCGTTTCTCTCCGACCTTTCTTTTCATCCCTGTTAAATATTTTTCCATGGTGTCTCTTAAGGGTTTGTTATCTCCACTTTATATCTCCTGCTCTGTGCTGTGTGCTCTTGTTCGGTGCAAAAGAACCCTACTCCCTGCGTGTTCCCCGGGGTCACACGCGCCCCCCCTGGCATCGCTCCGAGCCCCCCCTGGGGGGCGCCCCCCACTATTTGAGAAGGACTGCGCCAGCGGAACCCCTCGACAACATTCAGGCAGGGTGCTAAATAAAAATATATTTTTTTGAAATATGTAACTTTCACACATTATCAAGTCCAGTAAAACAAATGAAAGATAAACTTCTTATTAATCTACCCATCGTGTCCAATTTCAAAAAGGTTTTACAGCGAAAAAACAACATATGATTTTGTTAGGTCAGAGCAAGTCAAAAAAACACACAGACATTTTTGATGATCTTCATCAGATGACACTCATAGGACATCATGTTACACAATACATATATGTTTTGTTCGATAATGTGCATATTTATATCCAAAAATCTCAGAGCGTTACGTGCAGTAATGTTTTTATTCCAAAATATCTGGTGATTTTGCAGAAATACTCATAATAAACATTGATAAAAGATACAAGTGTTATTCGCAGAATTAAAGATAGACTTCTCCTTAATGCAACCGCTGTGTCAGATTTCAAAAAAACTTCACGGAAAAAGCATAATCTGAGTATGGTGCTCAGAGTCCCATCCAGCCAAAGAAATATCTGCCATGTTGGAGTCAACAGAAGTTAGAAATAACATTATAAAATATTCACTTACCTTTGATGATTGTCATCAGAATGCACTCCCAGGAATCCCAGTTCGAGAATAAATGACTTTTTTGTTCCATAATGGTCCATAAAGTCCATCATAGCCACTTGTTGTTAGCGTGTTCAGCCCAGTAATCAATTTTCATGAGGCGCGAGCACTACGTCCAGACACAAACTCAAAGTTCTGTTACAGGTCGTAGAAACAAGTCAAACGATGTATGGAATCAATCTTTAGCATGTTTTTAACATAAATCATCAATAAGGTTCCAACCGGGGAATACCATTGTCTGGAGAAAAGCACTGGAACGAGAGCTATCTCTGTCGGGACCGCGCGTCACGAGCCTGAGACACTCTGCCAGACCCATGACTCATTCAGCTCCCATTCCCCCCTCCTTTGTAGCAGAAGCCTGAAACAAGTTTCTAAAGACGGTTGACATCTAGTGGAAGCCTTAGGAAGTGCAACTTCACCCCATAGACACTGTGTATTCGGTAGGCCAAGCTTTGAAAAACTACAAACCTCAGATTTCCCACATCCTGGTTGGATTTTTCCTGCCATATGAGTTCTGTTATACTCACATACATCATTCAAACAGTTTTAGAAACTTCAGAGTGTTTTCTATCCAATACTAATAATAATATGGATATATTCGCATCTGGGACTGAGTTGGAGGCAGTTAACTCTGGGCACGCTATTCATCCAAAAGTGAAAATGCTGCCCCCTATCCCAAAAAGGTTAACCTTTATTAAACTAGGCAAGTCAGTTACCGCAAGTCGCAAAAGAAAACAGGAGCTGCCTCCACTAATCCAGCACCATTTCAATTTGAACATTTCACCATCATCAAATCACCTATGCTTAGTTTAACACAGTGACAACTAAAATATACCAAACACAAATGAGTCCAATCAACGTACGCTAAATATGATGTGGCTGTTCTGATTTCTCTCTCTGTGTCTGTGTGTGTCTGTGTCTGTGTGGGTGTCTGTGTCTCTCTCTCTGTGTGTGTGTGTGTGTGTGTGTGTGTGTGTGTGTGTGTGTGTGTGTGTGTGTGTGTGTGTGTGTGTGTGTGTGTGTGTGTGTGTGTGTGTGTGTGTGTGTGTGTGTGTGTGTGTGTGTGTGTGTGTGTGTGTGTGTGTGTGTGTGTGTGTGTGTGTGTGCGTGTGTGTGTGCATCCGTGCAAGTAGAGAAAACATGTTGACTCACCCTACTTGTAGAGAAACGCCAATTCCATCCTCCTCTCTTTCATGTTGATGAGATGTTTTATTTTTTGTTGTCCTAGGCTACCTGGCTAAAATGCTTTCTCACGAGCCTAACTTCCTTTCATGGGCAATGTTAGCTAGTTAACATTAGCCTTCTACATTAGCCTAGCTACACATTTCACTTCCATTCTCTCAGATCAGGTTACCATATGTGAATATATGGTTGGATCAGAATCGCCATCATTGGCCAGTACAGAGAATTAAGTAAAACCACAACTCCAAATCCCTGTCTCCATCCATGGATAATTTAGGAAAGGGCCCATTTTTAGCTAGCTAGCCACCAGAGGACAATAACATGAGCTGCAACAATTCAAGTTATTTCTGTCTATGACGTATTGCTCTCGTGATGTGATTGGAGTGAAGCCAAATCCAAACTGGCTTCCCTTGACACATTTTTGTTGGTGCACCAGGATCATTTACAGTTGAGCTCACTCAGTTTATTTCAATGCTGAGTGGCTATTATTTTGTACATTTTTATGAATGGAGGCCAAATGCTTGCTGGCTTCCATTGCATTCAACGCTACAGGCGGCAACAATGTCATACTCTTTTTGACCAGACAGCATCAAATAGATGGCCTACACATACAGAGACAGGGGGGCGCTGTTTCGCTCACTCGGATGCTTTCTCCGGTGAGATACATTCAGCCTTGCAAATTGAAGGAAATTTATGAAACACAGGGAGTAGAATAGTCCATTTAAATATATATATATAATATTATATATAAAATATATATATATTTATCAATATTTTGGGGAAGCCTGGCTTCTCTTGGCATCCATACACATACACACCACTGCTGCCTTCCTCAGTCAGAGTCAGAGTACTTAACCCAGTCTATATTCACTGTCAGTCTCTTCTATACACCTTTCAGATTGGCAGGTAGTTAGAGCAGTGTTTCAGGATTTGATAGAAGGACTGTAGTGAGGGTATATGAGGCTTTGACAGACACAACTCTGTCACAGTCTATCAGTGAAGCACTCAACCAAGCCCTCCTCTCCAGAGCAGAACCTCGAGGCCAGGGGAGAGACAGGTGATGTATGGGAGATATGATTAACATCAACAAACTAGGCCAGTATCACAGGTGTAGTGTCTTCCCCACTCATTTAATGTATTCCATTTTTCATTCAACCTTTATTCATACAGATTAATTGAGATAACATCTGTTCAACTCACCAGAGATATTTTTTCACCTCCAAATGGTTATGAGCTGACAGACAACAAGCGTTTCTCTGAGTGTCCTTCCTCTAAAGCACTTTCCTTGCTTTCATCTCTATAAGAGTCACTGGGTAAGAGAGAGAGGGGGGATGTGAAGGAGAGAGAGAGAGAGAGAGAGAGAGAGAGAGAGAGAGAGAGAGAGAGAGAGAGAGAGAGAGAGAGAGAGAGAGGAGGATGAGGAGAGAGAGAGAGAGAATATAAACATCAGTGAGGTAGAGAGAAAACAGCGTTAGGATGCTCAGTGGAGTTCTGTTCTAGAATGTCCTCCAGCTCTAGACAACAGGTCAGAATGCACAACTACAGAGCAATCAGACCACGTAGTCTGTCACTAATGTCTAGAGTAGAGGCAGAGGGATAGCCGTCAGGTATTTAGTGCCTAGAAAACACCGTTTTTGACTGCTTTGTTTTATTTATATCTTTCAGCACTGGTTGGGGTTTACAAAATGTATTGCCAAACAAATGAAATGTAAGTACATAAATGCATGACCATTTATGACGATTGAAGTATGCATGATGATATTCAGTTCCAAATTTGATTGGGTGATTAAATCGTTGGCAGTTACTACTAGTTAGGTCACAGTAACTACTAGAAAAAGCCTCTGTTCTAACATGTGACCTCTCCCCCCAGCCCAGCCTCCATTCACCATGTGTTTACGTGTCAAGTTTTACCCTCCTGACCCGGCTGCCCTGAAAGAGGAAATCACAAGGTAAGAGACTAGAGACAGTCTGACAGGCAGAATGGAGTGGGCTTATAATAGAGGAGACTAGGCTGCCAGCCATGCACTGCTGTCAACCCAACTTAGAGGGAGGGAGGGAGGGAGGGAGGGAGGGAGGGAGGGAGGGGGAGGGAGGGAGGGAGGGAGGGAGGAGGGAGGGAGGGAGGGAGGGAGGGAGGGAGGGAGGGATAGGTGGTAGGAAAAGAGAGTGTGGATTTTGCCTACCGTGGGTGCAGTAGATTGAAAGAATTGGTTTGGTCCAAATGGTCCAAATTACGTTAGATTCTTCCAACTGTGGGCAATAACTCCCTCTCTTTCATCTGATTGAAACTTCTCATGTTGATGCTGAATTTTACACACATCTAGAATATCTGTAGACTACAGGCATGAAGAAGTGAGCACAGAAGTGAGCACACACTGATTTTAGGGGTATCAAAACCCTACAGTGAATCCGTTTGTAGGAGGAATTAGACCAGATAACACTTTCTTTAAGCTGCATTATCAGGTCACCCTGCCTGCACAATGTGGTACTCTATCTCTGACGATCAAACTACGGTGTAGAGGAGGAAAGAGGGAGGAGGAAAGAGGGAGGAGGAAGGAGGGAGGAGGAGGAGGGAAGAGGCAGAACGACTGCCTTCCTCACACCTCACCTAGTTAGTCTGTGTCCAAATGGCATCCTATTCCCTATGTAGTGCACTAAGACCAGAGCCTGGTCAAACGTAGTGCACTATATAGGGAATAGGGTGCCAATAGGGTGTGTCATGACTGTCCTGACCCGGTCAGGTTACAGGAGACCACAACCCTACAGATTATCTCTCAACCCCAACAGAGGAGGAGAGATCTAGGGGTATGAAGATGTGGGGTGTTTTATGACCCCTCATGCCCCTGGTAAATCTCAGGCCACAGACAAATTCCTTTGTCCTGTTACTATGGAGAACCAGCCTCAGAACATTAAACATGAGATAAAGGGACTTTGGAAAAATGGTTTCCGTCAGCCACAATGGTGGTCATGACGATAGATGGAATATGAAAATGTATGTCATTTTTGTTTTGTTATTAAAGGTTAATAGATTAAGTTATTTCGAAAACATTGTAATGTGAAGCGTTTTCCTAGTATATGTTTGATGTTTATACATTGTACGTTGTATGGAAAATATCCAAATCAAAGAGAATGTTTTGGGGAAGATGAAATGTTAAGTTAGTTGTCTAAAATTGGATTTGAATCAAATCTAGACCTTGCCTCATTAACTTGGTACGCCCAGAGAATTGCCCTAAAGGCGGCTATGCCCACTTCTGACCCAAGGGTATAAAACCTGTGAGTATAGAATTTACGACAAGACTACGTGACCCCAGCTGCAGCAAGGTCTAAAAAGTCAACGAACCCAGATTGCAACGCAAGTTTGAGGACAAGAAATCCTTTTCTACCCAAGCTATGGATGAGTAGCTGTGTCTAAGCGGGTGAATTCAAGTCGAACCACCTAGCCTCCATCTCCCATCGAATCGTGGTATCTAAAGGGTTTCATTCCTATGCTGTGAGCTCTGAGCTACAGAGCTGTATGTCCTCAGAAGACCCCTTCCAGAGCAAAGGGTGAGGGAACAGACTCCTAAGCCAAAAAGGACACTGACATTGGGAGGACCCTCAGAGAGGTGTGCCGGAGTAGTGCGGCATCGAACAGCTGAAGGCGTACACAGAGAATCCTCGGAGATCATCCCCACGTAATTACATCATTATATTCTGACCCATAAGAGCGGCAGCTTGGGGCAAGCCTAGGGTTAGAATAGCAAAGCTGACAAATTCACCCAAATTTATATTTCTCTTGTGTACGTTCTTTCTCTCTCTCTATTGAAATCCCCATCGTGGGTAACGCGCCATAGTGTGTTGGGCCGTTATACTAAGTTCTAATCAATGGCCTATGATGTGTTTTGTCTATGTGTATCTTTAATCATAATTTTAGCTTTTTAGTAAATAAATATTCAACTAAGATTGGTGTGGTACGAACTCATTGGTGAGACCTGGGTCCATGCAGATTCACAGGCTATACGACGGTCAGAATGAGATTGTAGAGGTAACTGGTTAATTAGCGGCTGTTGTAAAATCGAAATTCTGATATTCTTTGAGTTAATTTGGGAAATAGAAACTCAATAAAAACTCGTTTTCTCATGGTGCCCTAGATTAATGAGTTAATCATTGCTTGATTCAGTTAATCACGCAATTAGAAACTTGAATCATTCGATGAACAACAGTTGTCACATTAACTAATACAATGTCACGACAGGTGTCATCATACAATCTAGCCCCTTTCACTTTCCACTGCTTGTCTCATAACCCCAGTCAGAGCTAGGAAGGGAGAGAACCACTTCCCAATCCTCCACCATCTGGTGACGCTGCCAGCAGCACCCTCTGTAAAGACGAGACACACACACACTCACTCACATAGACACAAACACACACACACACAAACACAAACACACACTTATGACATTTTGCTGTATGATTAATAATGGTATTTATTGCGTTACTGCTCAAATCAAATCAAATCTGCTCTTAGAGAAGATAAGCCACTGGTGTGTGAAATTAATGCTGGGTAAGATATTCTGAAATGTGCGTTTTCTTGGGCTGCAGTCTGAGGCAACTTGATCTCGCATGAAACTTTCACATGAATTGCAAGAGCCTGAATAACAATCACATTCTCAACCAGAAGACTGAAGGAGGACTCTCCATGGACCACAGCTAAACTGATCTGTAAACCTAAAACCACATCTCTTGTGTGCTGGCCAAGTAACAGTCTGTCACAGAAGACTACAATTAAACCAGTAGATCACAAGGAGTTAATTATAACTCAAATCATAAATAAATCACAGATGATATGTGAAATCATAAAGGACAGATCCAGGGTGAAAGATAATCATCACATATCCACTCAGATCCACTCAGATCATAAGTCATCCTCCTCTTCTGTTTGAAGAGGAGGATGTTACTGCAGTGTAGGGGGTAAGGATGTGGTTAACAGAGAAAGTTCTGAATGAGACTAGACCGGGTTATTTATTAATGATGGGGAGATGGGAACTAAAAGCCTGGTGTGAATCCAAAATGGCCCCCTATTCTCTATAAAGTGCACTACTTTTGGTCAGAGCCCTGGTCAAAAGTAGTCCACTAGTTAGGGGATACGGTGCCATTTGGGACACAGACTGATTTTCCATATATTTATTAGCTAGAGGGTAAAGTATGTTGCACCAGGCGAAGTCAGCAGCACTCTGCAGGGAGGAGAAGATGTGAAGGCAGAGTATAGAGTTGTGACTTATCTGACTTTACGTGTTCAGGTCTCAGGCAAGGTTAGTCTACTCATCACGCAAACAAGCTTGGGTCACAGAATTAAACCTCTATTGCATTACTTTCATCTCCTAGTGGGGCAAAGGGCCTATGTTGCATAGAGACACTACATTGCTTATGCTGCTAACCTGGTAAACCTGCTGAATGCTGATATTCCTGCACCAAAACATCCCTGACAATGGCTCTTTTCCGCTCATGTCTTAACACACCTGGACACATGGAGTTGCCTGTCGACAGTTTTATCTATTGTGCCGTTTACTTTCCAGCAGGATTCTAACCTATTTGACATTGAATTGAAGAGGAAGCCTTCTCCGTGTGCAGTTGTTTTGTCATCCTGTTTAGAACGACCCAGTAGAAACCAGGGGACTGTTTGTTTGACTCAAACTAGTAGAAGTGGAAAAGTTATTTCATCATCCTGCTTTGTAGAAGCAGTGAAAGTGAGAGAATTCTTCACTATCTCCTCAACCTGAGAGATAAAAGGTTCCAATTAACAGAAGGGCCAGATAAGGTGAAGTCCCCTCTGTGTTGGGCGGTGGAAGTGGCTGTGCTTTAGCTGGGTTTGGAATGGTCTCCTGGGCCCTGTAGGCAAGAGGCAGGAAGGAGCAGAGACGGACTCAGAGAGACACGCCATTACTCGCCTCAGGCCTTCCTTTACCAAACACTGTCTATCTCAAACACTCTCCTCTACAAACCCTTTCCAAACAACCAACAAACGAACAAAGAGTTAAGTGAAGAACATCGTCTGGGAATTTAAGATCAGGGCTCTCTTGGGCCGTCTGTATGACCCACTCATCCCTTTAAATGGAGCTACAAATGGAATGAAAGAAATGAGAAACAAATCATTTAGGTTCAGTACATCTCTTTGCTTGTTTGGAGTGGACCAAAAAACACTGTTTCTGATGTTCCTTTGCAGATATCTAGTCTTCCTACAGATCAAGAGAGATCTGTACCATGGTCGTCTCCTGTGTAAGACGGCGGATGCTGCCATGTTGGCTGCCTACATACTACAAGGTAAATGGACCACAGCAAACCCATGTATTTCTTGCCTATTTTTTTATTTAACATTTATTTAACTATTAGTGTCAGTTAAAGAACAAATTCTTATTTACATTGACGGCCTACCAAAAGGCAAAAGGCCTCTTACGGGGGCCTGGGATATTTTTTAAACATTTAAATACAATATAAATATAGGACAAAACACACATCACAACACTACATAAAGAGAAACCTAAGACAACAACATAGCAAGGCAGCAACTCATATGACAACACAGCATGGTAGCAACACAACATAACAACATGGTAACAACACAACATGGTAGCAGCACAAAACATGGTACAAACATTATTGGGCACGGTCAACGGCACAAAGGTCAAGAAGGTAGAGACAACAATACATCACACAAAGCAGCCACAACTGTCAGTCAGAGTGTCCATGATTGAGTCTTTGAATGAAGAAATTGAGATAAAACTGTCCAGTTTGAGTGTTTGTTGCAGCTTGTTCCAGTCGCTAGCAGCAGCGAACTGAAAAGAAGAGCGACCCAGGGATGTGTGTGCTTTGGGGACCTTTAACAGAATGTGACTGGCAGAACGGGTGTTGTATGTGGAGGATGAGGCTTCAGTAGATATCTCAGATAGGGGGGAGTGCCTAAGAGGGTTTATAAAGGTGTTTGTTATAAGACTTCATGGAAAAATACCACTGTCACCTACTGTTTTCATTGTGATGTGAGTGTGTGAGTTGAGGTAGTGTGGTGGAGGTATAGGTCTAAAGCTCAGACTGTAGCCTCCAGCACTGTGGCAGCATCCTCATTGGCATTCAGGCAGCTGATTTAAGGCTTAGCTCTCCTGCTCCCCTGCCACACAGAGACAAGGCCGCCATTGTCTGATTGTCTGGGCCTGGCTCTTACAGAATCTCAGGGCTACATGAAAGAACAGCAGTAGAAGAGCCTGGTTAACCTATAGCAGAGATATAGAAGAGAAGCTCTGACGGCATGTACCATGACTACAATAGATGTGGTTTATAACAGCCAGGTTAACCTATATCAGAGATATAGAAGAGAAGCTCTGACGGCATGTACCATGACTACAATAGATGTGGTTTATAACAGCCAGGTTAACCTATAGCAGAGATATAGAAGTGAAGCTAATTTTGCACGCCAAATTCTTCAGTTTTTGATTTGTTAAAAAAGTTTGAAATATCCAATAAATGTCGTTCCACTTCATGATTGTGTCCCACTTGTTGTTGATTCATCACAAAAAAATACAGTTTTATAAAAGGTCGCAAAGTTCAAGGGGGCCGAATACTTTCGCAAGGCACTGTATTTGTGTGTGTTGCAGACATCACAGGTAAAGTTTCTGTTGTCTCCTGTGTTCTCCATCCTCCTCCAGCTGAGGTTGGTGACTATGATCCTGGAAAGCATCCTGAGGGCTACAGCTCTAAGTTCCAGTTCTTCCCTAAACACTCAGAGAAGCTGGAGAGACGCATCTCTGACATCCACAAGACAGAACTAATGTAAGGTGACACCTGTCAAACACCTCATTGTGATTTTATTTGACACATAGTTCAGAGATATAGAAGAGACTACAGGGGTGGCAGGGTAGCCTAGTGGTTAGAGCGTTGGACTAGTAACCGAAAGGTTGCAAGTTCGAATCCCCGAGCTGACAAGGTACAAAGCTGTCGTTCTGCCCCTGAACAGGCAGTTAACCCACTAGGCCGTCATTGAAAATAAGAATTTGTTCTTAATTGACTTGCCTCATAAAATTAAAAAACCTCAGTCTCTGTCTGTAATCTCCATGCACACCTGATTCTGATTCATCATCCATCCCACTAGCCTCCTCCTCCCTCTCTTTCTCTCTCTCTCTCTACCAGGTGATTATGATATTTGACATAGCGCTTGTAATTGAATATAGTGTCATCATCAGCATGATGATTGTGGACCTAACTTGATACAAGATCATCCTATCTCTCCTAGATAGAATGTTACAGCCATGATGAAAATAGATATATTTCTGAGATACATTTTGCATGACCCTAGCTTAGCTGTAGATATGCAATTTCATATCCACATCATATGCTGAATATACAATATTTTCCTAGCTGCTATTTGTCCAACTCTTCCTGCTTATGGATAGTGGATGAAGGGACCGCAGTGACCTTAAGAGTGTGTGTGTGTGTGTGTGTGTGTGTGTGTGTGCGTGTGCGCGTGCACGTGTATTTCTCAGTACTGTACTGCTGTGTCATTAGTTTGTGGCAACCTGGGACAACTCTGCCAGTCAGCTGAACATCACATCATCCTCAAGAGGCTCTCTCTCTCCCCTCCCCCTTCACAGTATATGCAGTATCCATATATACAGACTCTACTACTGTAGACCACCTATGGGATCTTACCTCTGCTGCCCTCTAGTGTTGGTCTCTCTCATCTTTCACTCACTGAAATGAATGAAAGGAAATTCACTTTACAAATCATTAGCTCACCGCTGGAACCTTTTCCATCCATCACCACACAGCCCACAGTAATCTGTCTGTTGTGTCCTCATCTCCCAGAGGACAGACTCCGGAAGAGTCCGAGCTGAACTTCCTGCAGAAGGCCCAGGAGCTGGAGACGTATGGTGTGGACCCTCACCCCTGCAAGGTACAAACACCTTGATAAGAGAAGGGTCCATTATAGCTCTGCACTGGCAGAGTCCTTTTAGCTCTCTATTGATTCCAGTACAGCCTGAACCTCGTTTAATACAATATGTTTTTTTGCTATTCCGTTTGTGAGGCCAGTTGTACATTACATACAGATGTCGGATCTTAATTTGACACCTTTCGTCGCAGGAGGAAAATAATCCTGCAGCAGGAGGATTTGAATAATGAATAAATATTTAAAATCTCCGCCAGGGGACAGCTGGAAGCGGTGTTTGTATACAACACAGTACCTTACCTACAGGGTACCTTATGTAGGCTACATGTAGGCTACGTGCCGGCTACAGCGTGTCTTGTGTGGATTATAATAAATGGACGCAGCCTGCGATTTAACTACATTTTGACAGTTCATTCATAAGCTTAGGATATAGTTGACCATTGTACTGTATGTCGTAGCCTAGTGGAGACCAATATCTATCTTGTGTTGTTAAGCTATATAAAATGGTGGTTGTTGATGTGTATGGTTGCATTTCAAATACATTTTGGTACATTTGAATGTTGCAGTAATAGGACCTAGACCTAGTGTTTGAGCGAGTGAGAAAATAATTTTGATAGCATGTCCTGATCCCATTGACTCAACTGCTATTTTTCAGGGACTCACAAGGCTCATTTGAATTTCCTGATGTAGCAGGAAAATTCTCTGCGACAAAAGAGTGATCAAGTTAAGATCCGACATCTGTACAACAACATAGTATTCACTACTTGTGTTGTGTCTGTGTCAGGATGTGTCAGGGAACCCTGCCTTCCTGGCCTTCACTCCGTTTGGCTTCACTGTCCTGCAGGGGAACAGGAGAGTCCATTTCCTCAATTGGTGAGTAATAATATGGTTAGCATAGTCATAACTTTCGTCAAGCCTTCATTGTTTTACAGACAGAAATAGTTGCATAAAATGTAAGAGATGTAAGTGTGTAGTTGTTGCATAAAACGTGCGACATTTGGCTTGCCTGCCGTTAGCAATTGTTCTATTTAACCTGGCAGTCCAGAATCCCACAGTCTCAGACCTAAACCTATTTGTCCCTCCTCCTGACGAGAAAACAGAGCTGTTCTAATCTGCCAGTTGGTCACAAAGAATATTTCAACGCTTCTCACTGTTCTGTTCGGTTTTGACTGGTCTTGTCTTGTCTTGGTGGGTAGGGACGAGGTGACAAAGCTGAAGTTTGAGGCAAAGACATTCCATATATATGCAAATCAGAAAGAGGTGGGTTCCATGACATGCATTATTAAAATGGTTTCCTTTTTGCTCTGGAATTACACAGTGAAATTCATGTAGATAAACCCGTTTTATGCATTGGAAATGGCCTTTGGGGAGAAGGTGTAATTTATCCGTAATAGAGAAGTTAATGACTTAACTGGAAATAAGATGTGGGTCCATTGTTGATAGATAAATGTGTACTCATTGTTGTCTCGTTCATAGAAATAGAATGAATAGAAGTGGTGTCTCCATTCAAGTCAATGATAGCTTAATTGGTGGACTGGCAGCCATTTTGTGTGTACCCATGCCAGAAAGTAAAAGCAGGAAGTGTACCCTTCAATCTGTGCTATGATTTGAGTCAACACAACTGGCATTACAAAAAATGTATTCCATTGCATGAGCCACATCAGTTAGCATAATTTGAATGAACATTCTGCATTACCATGGCAATCCAGCCTCAGTTTATAGAACATTCCAAAATACCATGTAAATTATTGCATCACAATACCAGGGAGCCATTGCAAGTGTACCCATGAGTTTACCAGTAAAATGCCAGGGTAAGAGCTTCCAAACCCGTTCTATTCATTCTATTTCTATGGTTTTGGTAGCCAAGTTAGAGATGTGAAATACAAGATGTGCAAACTCTGTCATACTCAGATGTGCTTACGCATACCTACATGTGTATACTCACTACAGGACAAGAAGATCATCTTGACATATTTTGCACCTACACCTGAGGCCTGTAAACACCTGTGGAAGTGTGGAGTTGAGAATCAGGCTTTCTACAAGTGAGTTACACTGACTATCAGTAATTTAATCCATCAATCAATCAATATATGATACAATGTACACTACCGGTCAAAAGTGTTAGAATACCTACTCATTCAATGTATTTTATTTTTTTAAACTATTTTCTACATTGTACAAGACCAAGTCCATATTCTGTCAAGAACAGCTCAAATAAGCAAAGAGAAACAACAGCCCATCATTACTTTAAGACATGAAGGTCAGTCAATACGGAACATTTCAAGAACTTTGAACGTTTCTTCAAGTGCAGTCGCAAAAACCATCAAGCGCTATGATGAAACTGGTTCTCATGAGGACTGACACAGGAATGGAAGAACCAGAGTTACCTCTGCTGCAGAGGATAAATTCATTAGAGTTACCAGCCTCAGAAATTGCAGCCCAAATAAATGCTTCACAGAGTTCAAGTAACAGACAAATCTCAATATCAACTGTTCAGAGGAGACTGTGTGAAGCAGGCCTTCAGGGTCGAATTGCTGCAAAGAATCCAATAATAAGAAGAGACTTGCTTGGGCAAAGAAACACGAGCAATGGACATTAGCGTGGTGGAAATGTGTCCTTTGGAGTCCAAATTGGATATTTTTGGTTCCAACTGCCGTGTCTGTGGGTGAACGGATGATATCCGCATGTGTATTTCCCATCATAAAGCATGGAGGAGGAGGTGTTATGGTGTGGGGGTGCTTTGCTGGGGACACTGTCAGGGATTTATTTAGAATTCAAGGCACACTTAACCAGCATGTCTACCACAGCATTCTGCAGCGACACGCTGGTTTGTGCTTAGTGGGACTATCATTTGTTTTTCAACAGGACAATGACCCAACACACCTCCAGGCTGTGTAAGGGCTATTTTACAAAGGAGAGTGATGAAGTGCTGCATCGGGTGACCTGGCCTTCACAATCCCCCGACCTCAAACAAATTGAGATAGTTTGGGATGAGTCGGACTGTAGAGTGAAGGAAAAGCAGCCAGAAAGTGCCCATCATATGTGGGAACTCCTTCAAGACTATTGGAAAAGCATTCCAGGTGAAGCTGGTTCAGAGAATGCCAAGAGTGTGCAAAGCTGCCATCAAGACAAAGAGTGGCTACTTTGAAGAATCTGAAATATAAAATATAGTTAGATTTGTTTAACACTATTTTGGTTACTACATGATTCCATATGTGTTATTTCATAGTTTTGATGTCATCGCTATAATGTAGAAAATAGTAAAAAATAAAGTAAACCCTTGAATGAATAGGTGTTCTAAAACTTTTGACCGGTAGTGTATGTGCGATTATTACAATGTTATTACATTGCTAAATCTCTTTGTCTCTGTTCAATCACAGGTTGGACAAGTCCAGCCAGGTCAGAACAGTGTCCAGTAGTAATCTGTTCTTCAAAGGAAGTAGATTCAGATACAGGTAAATACATGTACTGGCTATAAGTAACGTTTTGAGGATCCTTCAGTTCAGGTTTTGGTGATAATGCACGGTTGAGTGTTATGTTTTGCCTCTGTGTTGGCTCTCAGTGGCAGGGTTGCTAAGGAAGTGATGGAGCAAAGTGCCAAAATAAAACGGGAACCTCCAGAGATTCACAGGTGAGCCTTGGTGCTTTTGATGTCTGAGTTACACAATGGCAGTTAGTTTGATGTCTGAGTTACACCATGGCTGTGTTTAGACAGGTAGCCCAATTCTGATCTTTTTCCCACTCATTGGTCTTTTGACCAATCACATTAGATATTTTTTCAGATCTGATCTGAATGGTCAAAAGACCAATTATTGAAAACAATATCGGAATTGGGCTACCCATGGCACTTAGTTTGATCATGTTGCTTACAACTCTAGATGGTGTGATTCCCACATGGCCCACATACTGAATATACACTATATGTTACTTGACTGTGAGTCCCTTTGGATAAAACTGTCAGCTGAATTACCTCCACTATATATCATCCTATCTAGAACCTAAAAGGGTTCTTCAGCTGTCCCCATAGGAGAACTCTTTGAATAACTATTTGTTTCCAGATAGAACCCTTTTCGGTTTCATGTAGAACCCTTTCCACAGAGGGTTCTACCTTTAACCAAAAATGGTTCTACCTGGAATCAATAAGGGTTCTCCTATGGGGACAGCAGAAGAACCCTTTTGTAACCCTTTTTTCTAAGAGCGTATGCCTGTAACCCCAACATGTAACACGTTTCCACAGGGCTGGTCTGGTACCCAGTAGGAGCTGTCCTTCCATCACCCACGGCCCAAGGCTGACCAGTGTCCCCCGACAAAGACGGAGAGCTGTACACATCTCCATCATGGAGGGTAAAACACACACTGGCCCCTCTCCACACACATCAGTTACAATCATTTACAGTAGACATAGATAGGGCTGGATTAAGTCTACTCATGTGTGTAACAAAACGTTATAGCACACAGATGGCTGGTTTGCCAGACCCAGATAAAGCCTACTCCTGGACTGAAAAGTATGCTCAATGAATAATCTCCATTGAAAGTACATTTTAGTCCATTAGTAAACTGGTCCCAGATTGCATCTGCACCGCTAGCAGGGCTACTTTAAACCCTACATTTACTTTAGAAGTGCCTTACAAAGCAGCTGCCATACGATTTAAACGTGTCTGAGGTCTATGCTGCTATGGTACTGCACTGCTTTAGTGTCTGACTGGTGCCACTTACAGTGCCTCTATTCTGGGGGCTTTTAACACAGGCACACACACACACAGGCACACACACACACACACACACACACACACACCAAAGACTGCACCAATTATCTATTCTCCTTTGTCATTCTTGCAATTCTCTCAAGAGTTGCTGTGACTGTAAGGTATTATTGTGGCAGGAGAAAGTCGCCTTGCTGGTTTGTAAAGAACATTCACAGTCTCTTTTACAGTATAAACAGGAACGTGAAGTAGCAACTTACCTACATGATGTCGGTTGCATTGTATTGTACAATGACAGGTCCTGATATTGAACCCCTCCAACCCTGTCCAAACCTTTCCTGTTCTTCACTGGAATCTACAGTGGTAATAATACCCAGCCTAAAAATAGCCCTCCTGTCAGGGCCTCTCCATGTATGTCACTATGGAGCATATGGTTAGAAGGGTATCCGTTTTAGGGGGTGGGGGGGTAAGATAACCAAACTGCAATTGGGCCACATTCCTGCTCTCAGGATGCTGCCAGTAAATCTCCCAGACTGGCTCACTGACAGAGACAGTTGTGTAGTGTAGCCAGCCATCGCCAGTCACAAGGACAAAGGGAAAGGGGACAACAGCAGACAGGGAACAAGGGACAAAAGTAGAGTGGACAGACACAGGGGAAGAGTAGGGTGGTAGGACGGTGGTAGGGCAGTTGTAGGACAGTGGTAGGACGTTAGTAGGGCAGTTGTAGGACGGTGGTAGGGCAGTTGTAGGACAGTTGTAGGACGTTAGTAGGGCAGTTGTAGGACGGTGGTAGGGCAGTTGTAGGACAGTGGTAGGGCAGTTGTAGGACAGTGGTAGGGCAGTTGTAGGACGGTGGTAGGGCAGTTGTAGGGCAGTTGTAGGACGTTAGTAGGGCAGTTGTAGGACGGTGGTAGGGCAGTTGTAGGACAGTGGTAGGGCAGTTGTAGGACGTTAGTAGGGCAGTTGTAGGACAGTGGTAGGGCAGTTGTAGGACAGTGGTAGGGCAGTTGTAGGACAGTGGTAGGACGTTAGTAGGGCAGTTGTAGGACAGTGGTAGGGCAGTTGTAGGACAGTGGTAGGACGGTGGTAGGGCAGTTGTAGGACAGTGGTAGGACGTTAGTAGGGCAGTTGTAGGACAGTGGTAGGGCAGTTGTAGGACAGTGGTAGGACGTTAGTAGGGCAGTGGTAGGGCAGTTGTAGGACAGTGGTAGGACGTTAGTAGGACAGTGGTAGGACGTTAGTAGGGCAGTTGTAGGACAGTGGTAGGGCAGTTGTAGGACAGTGGTAGGACGTTAGTAGGGCAGTTGTAGGACAGTGGTAGGGCAGTTGTAGGACAGTGGTAGGACGTTAGTAGGGCAGTTGTAGGACAGTGGTAGGGCAGTTGTAGGACAGTGGTAGGACGGTGGTAGGGCAGTTGTAGGACAGTGGTAGAACGGTGGTAGGGCAGTTGTAGGACAGTGGTAACTTGGACGCCGGTACAGTGTGCTTATTCACTCCTTCAACAGCCACCATGGTGAAATGCCTGATCCGGATTGAGACCAAGGTGAATGTGCATCTGTGCATGATCAACCACTGCTACCGTGATATAAAGGTCTGCGTCCTCCAGCTGGGGCCCAGACTCATGGGCAAGGTTCTGGGGGCCATACCCATCTTCCCTGCCCTCAGCCTCCGGGTTTGGGTCCGCAGAGGCCTCCAGGGCTTCGTTCAGGCTGAGCGTAACACCTCCTGGTTATGGCTCCAACAGGCCAGGTAGCTCCTCCGAAGGTAAAGGACCTCATCATCATGGCACAGGATCCAGAATCCCTTACTAAACCATCCAGGGTTACACTTACACATCTTAAAGAGCAAGTACATCATCATGGCACAGATTCCTCCATCTAGTGTTACAGATCTTAGTAACATTGCTTTGAAACAGCTTTGGAAGCCATGACCCTGGAGTCTGGGGTAACACAAGAAGCCTTCGAGGAACCTCTTCCTTCTCAGATTCCCTGTTTCCATTAGAGATGGAACGATGGCATGCGGCTCAACGGAAGTATTTGGTTTGGGTCTAGTGTTGTGCGAAATGTTGTCTCGAGTAAATGTTATGGCCGACGGCTTTGATTCTGAGTTGATTTAGTTTAAGGTCATGTTAGTAGTGTTGTAGAGTGACATCAGTGCCTGCATTTCATGTCTGTTGTGTAGCAGTGGTAGTGGAGCATTTGGAGAGGATTGGTTGGGGTATTCGAGGTATTCATGATTGCATCTTTCGTCACAATATTTTAATTAATAATAATATTAATTTTCACAAAGTCTGCTGCCTCAGTGTCTTTAGATATTTTTGTCAGATGTTACTATGGAATACTGAAGAGTAATTACAAGCATTTCATAAGTGTCAAAGGCTTTTATTGACAATTACATGAAGTTGATGCAAAGAGTCAATATTTGCAGTGTTGACCCTTCTTTTCAAGACCTCTGCAATCCGCCCTGACATGCTGTCAATTAACTTCTGGGCCACATCCTGACTGATGGCAGCCCATTCTTGCATAATCAATGCTTGGAGTTTGTCAGAATTTGTGGGTTTTTGTTTGTCCACCCGCCTCTTGAGGATTGACCACAAGTTCTCAATGGGATCAAGGTCTGGGGAGTTTCCTGGCCATGGACCCAGAATATTGATGTTTTGTTCCCCGAGCCACTTAGTTATCACTTTTGCCTTATGGCAAGGTGCTCCATCATGCTGGAAAAGGCATTGTTCGTCACCAAACTGTTCCTGGATGGTTGGGAGACGTTACTCTCGGAGGATGTGCTGGTACCATTCTTTATTCTGTGTTCTAGGCTGTGTTCTAGGCAGAATTGTGAGTGAGCCCACTCCCTTGGCTGAGAAGCAACCCCACACATGAATGGTCTCAGGATGCTTTACTGTTGGCATGACACAGGACTGATGGTAGCGCTCACCTTGTCTTCTCCGGACAAGCTTTTTTCCAGGTGCCCCAAACAATCGGAAAGGGGATTCATCAGAGAAAATGACTTTACCCCAGTCCTCAGCAGTCCAATCCCTGTACCTTTTGTAGAATATCAGTCTGTCCCTGATGTTTTTCCTGGAGAGAAGTGGCTTCTTTGCTGCCCTTCTTGACACCAGGCCAGATGCACTCACACCTGCCTGCTGCCATTCCTGAGCAAGCTGAATCAGGAACTTTAGGAGACGGTCCTGGTGCTTGGTGGACTTTCTTGGGTGCCCTGAAGCCTTCTTCACAACAATTGAACCGCTCTCCTTGAAGTTCTTGATGATCCGATAAATGTTTGATTTAGATGCAATCTTACTGGCAGCAATATCCTTGCCTGTGAAGCACTTTTTGTGCAAAGCAATGACGACGGCATGTGTTTCCTTGCAGGTAACCATGGTTGACAGAGGAAGAACAATGATTCCAAGCACCACCCTCCGTTTGAAGCTTCCAGTCTGTTATTCAAACTCAATCAGCATGAGAGTGATCTCCAGGCTTGTCCTCGTCAACACTAACACCTGTGTTAACAAGAGAATCACTGAGATGATGTCAGCTGGTCCTTTTGTGGCCGGGCTGAAATGCAGTGGAAATGTTTTTGGGGGATTCAGTTCATTTGAATAGCAAAGAGGGACTTTACAATTAATTGCAATTCATCTGATCACTCTTCATAACATTCTGGAGTATATGCAAATTGCCATCATACAAACTGAGGCAGCAGACTTTGTGAAAATTCATATTTGTGTCATTCTCAAAACTTTTGGCCACAACTGTAGTATAGCGTTAGCTTGCTAGCTAAGATTGAGTGGACACCAGATTTTAGCTAGCTACCGTTAGTATTGCTAGCTATTTTTGACGAACTTAGCTAGCTAATGACAACATTGCCATGTCTAAAGTTAATTCGTCAACATGATAATGCTAGAAAAGTTGTTTCCTACTAAACATTTGACTACTTTAGCAATACCATCATATTTCCATGCAGTATAGTGTAATTTAGACTAAACAGTCGCTGGCCTCCGTCCAGAATGACTGGGTTTATCAGGATTTTAGGGCACCAATGTGTAGTTTTGTTTCATGGTACACTGATATGTGTTATGTGGATTCACTAGTTGTGTAATAGGAGTTGTTGCTCATTGTCTTTATGATGGGATACATTTTCACAGCTCTGAGTTTGATGTTTATTCTACTATCTCTATCTCTCTCAGGCCTGGAGTCCCTGCGAGACTCCGCCCACTCCACACCCGTGCGTTCCGTCTCCCACGGCGACTCCTTCATGCCGCGACACCGTCACCACACAACAGATGCCGGCGAGGGCGGGTCATCCCAGCGGGTCATCTCTGACGAGGCCTACTGCCCTTCGGACAGTGTGCTGCCCACCCCCACGGCTGAACACAGCCTGGAGCTAGCCGTGGCACGCCACCCTAATGGAGCCCCCTGCAGCATCGAAGAGGAGGAGTCGGAGGCCGGGACTCCTGAGGGACAGGTGGCTGAGTTTGGCCCCGACGGCAGAGTGCTTCGGCTGGGTCGGACCAGGAAGTCTCTCCCTAACAACGAGGTGCAGGAGCTACATAAGTTCATCCTGAGTGTTTTGCGTATGTTCCTGGTGACCATGGGACTGCTGTTTGCCCTGCTCTCCCTCCTCATCATGCTGACTGAGTCTGACCTGGACATCGCCTTCCTCCGGGACATACGCAAGACGCCTGAGTTCCAGCAGTTCCACTTTGAGTATTTCTGCCCTCTCAGACGGTGGGTTGCCTGCAAGTTCCGCTGGATGGGAGGCTTCCTTATAGACAAGTGAGAAAGACTGAGCGATGGAGGGAGAGAAAGAGGAGTGAATGAAAAAGAGGCCTCCTCTGAGAGGACATATGTGAAGGATGGAGGGAGGATAGGAGGAAGTAAAGGAAGGCTGTAGACAGGAAGGGAGGGCTGCTCCATCTCAATGGGAATTAACATTCAAGCTTCTCCCACAAGTCACTTCCTGTTACAAGCCAAGGACCGCCCCCTTCGCTGACCCTCTTCCCTTTTCTAATCATCAGACTGAACGGAGGACATTTTCTGAGCTCATGTTTTACTTTGGAAATTCAGGTCATTTCAAGGTACTTTATTTTTTACCAAGAGACAAGTTAACAGAGTTATAAAACAACATGAAATGAGATGTCTGAGGTCTGTTGTAGGCCTGGGAGGAAACACATATTATTCAACCAACAGAACAGTTGCCTTTATTTTCTATTACTTCATATGAACATCAATTGTAAGAGAGAAAAAAACTGTATAATAATAAGATGGATACAAATATATTAGATGGACATATAAAAACAGAGGTGTGAAGTGTTGAGTTGTGTACTGTTTGAGCTGAGAAAGGATGAGAGAGAGAGATGAAAAACCATGCCTTTTACTCTTTTGGGGTCAACATTTAAAACATCCATGATAATCATTCTAATGCTGCTGAAACTTTCATTTGGGCTGCTATTGGAGGAGAAACATTTCTACTGGCAGGAGTACTGAATTCTGGAGTCTGACAAAGAAACAAAGATATGATATTCAATAGAAGATGTAAAAAGGTACGTTTTTGAATGAACAGTACCATTCAAAAGTTTGGACACACCTACTCGTGTTTTTCATTATTTTTACTATTTTCTACATTGTACAATAATAGTGAAGAACAGCACAACTATGAAATAACACATATGGAATCATGTAGTAACCAAAACAGTGTTAAACAAATAAAAATATATTTTACATTCTTCAAAGTAGCCACCCTTTGCAGAATGAAGAAAAAGCAGCCAACAAGTGCTCAGCATATGTGGACAGGACAATGACCCAAAACACACCTCCAGGCTGTGTAAGGGCTATTTGACCAATGAGAGTGATGGAGTACTGCATCAGATGACCTGGCCTCCACAATCCCCCGACCTCAACCCAATTGAGATGGTTTGGGATGAGTTGGACCGTAGAGTGAAGGAAAAGCAGCCAACACGTTCTCAGTATATGTGGGATCTCCTTCAAGACTGTTGGAAAAGCATCATGAAGCTGGTTGAGAGAATGCCAAGAGTGTGCAAAGCTGTCATCAAGGCAAAGGGTGGCTACTTTGAAGAATCTAAAATATATTTTGATTTGTAAAACACTTTTTTGGTTACTACATGTGTTATTTCGTAGTTTTGATGTCTTCACTATTATTCTACAATGTAGACAATAGTAAAAATAAAGAAAAACCCTTGAATGAGTACGTATGCCCAAACTTTTGACTGCAACTGTACATATACACTGAGTATACCAAACATTAGGAACAGTCTCAATTCGCCGGGACATGAACTCAACAAGGTGTTGAAAGCGTTCCACAAGGAAGCTGGCCCGTGTTGACTCCAATGCTTCCCACAGTCAAGTTAGCTGGATGTCCTTTGGGTGGTGGACCCTTCTTGATACACACGGGAACGGTTGAGCATGAAAGACCCAGCAGCGTTGCCGTTCATGACACAAACTGGTGTGCCTGGCACCTACTACCATACCCCATTCAAAGGCACTTAAATCTTTTGTCTTGTCCATTCATCCTCTGAATGGCACACATACACAATCCATGTCTCAATTGTCTCAAGGCTTAAAAATCCTTCAATAACCTGTCTCCTCCCCTTCATCTACACTGATTGAAGTGGATTTAACAAGTGACATCAATAAGGGAGGCTTTCACCTGGTGAGTCTATGTCATGGAAAGAGTAGGTGTTCTTAATGTGTTGTACACTCAGTGTACTATACTGTCTTGTAAGAAAGTTGAAGAATATCTGTGTAATGACTGTGGGTGTCCTAAACTTGGATTATAGTTTGTTTGTTAGTTAAACATCATTACAAATTGACAGTCATACAGTACATCAAAACTATAAACCAAATGTATGGAATTGTTGTGTTTTCACAACATCAGATAGAATACTGATCAGATAGAATACTGTTACCAATTATTTTAATCAATGTATAAAAACTAGCAAACATGTTTTTTAAAGAAACTTTCAAAAAAGATCAATCAAACTAGATGCAATGGTGTTCTTTGTTATTATCATGTGACCTGGAAAGTACAGTAGGGGGTAGAACACAGTGGTCAACCTCTTGAAAACACTGACTAGATGTGCAATACTATAACGATAAAAACTATGAGTATTTTACGGTTGGATATGGTACATTTTAGTTTATTAAATGTGCACTTTGAAATGAATAATTCTGGTTATTGTCCAAAGGTATAAGAAAATGAAAATGCCTGCTGTGAACATGCCTAGGTGAAAAATACATTTCAACTTGTAGTTGTGCTAATACATTGGGTTATTTTAAAATGTTGAATATATTGAAGTCCTGCTGAATTATTTTGTACAAAATAGAGTCGCCTTATATTTAGAGTTTTCCTTGTATAACCTATTTTAACTGAACTAATGTTTTTTTTTTTTGTCATTGAAAATTATCGTTTTTTAGCGCAGTGATTCAGATGAGGACTAGAATTGAAAGAAAAGTAGGTAGAGATTCAGGGACGGTTTCCCGGACCCATATTAAGCCTACTACACCTGAGCTATGGCATCCTTAATGGTGCATCTCCATTCAAAGTGCTTTGTAGTCTAGGAATCGGTTTAATCTGGGCCAGGGAACGTTTTTGTCAGGTTTACCTCCAAATCCACCTAAGGGAGTATTATACCCTCTCATTTTCACACTGTCTTTACATGTCTACCAAAGATACCTCTCTGTAGCCTCAGTGGTACTTCACATGAGAGCTAGAGTTCCTGAGGAGGGTTTGGGAGAGGGTTGATTAGTGAAGAGCTGCAGAACAGGACAATGATAACCACTGCAAGCTTCTATTGTATTGTCCTTAGCCGGCACTCTGTCTGTTGGCTTAGAATAAATAAGTTGAGAGAGGGAATAGCATCGACTTAGGGTTGAAAAATTCTGGAAAATGTCCCCAAATTACCATGTTTTCCAGGAATCCCAATTGGAAGATTACTGGAAACCGGAGGGGATAAGCAGAAATTCTGAAATTTTGGAAAAGTGACCAGAAATTTTGCAACCCTACATATACTCAAGATAAAAGTATATTTCTACATCATCATTTGGTTTTGCATCAGTACAATCCTATCAGACATATGTATATTGTTTTAATGTTATAATCCCTCAGTAGACTAGTGTATGGTGGGTTTAATAAATAATATAGATTTATGAATTAATGTGGTCTGCTATGCAGCAATATTAAGATAACGATAAGTGGTTGGTCCCTGATTGGTGTATTAGATTAAAGTGATTGATTTTGTTTGAAGTTGTGGAAGGCCAGTCAAGGCAGAAGATTTAGATTTTTATACCTCAGATCGCAACTTTGAATTTCAGTTCAATGTGTATGACAAACAATACAACCTTATTTGAGCAATAATGAAAACATTTGAAAATAATGAAATGTTGAAATCAATGTGGGCAGCTACAGACAGAAAAAGTAAGTGATGTTTTCCGGTTTGTTTTGATGTGTTCTCCTGTCTTTCCATATAGGATCACTGGATATTCAAGTGACATGTTTTTCATGATTAGCCTACCTACCGTTATACTGGTGAACCTAGCTTCTTAATGCATGGGATGAGATGATGATGAGAAGATGGTGTAGCAGTAACATGCAACTCAGTGTTGATTGCAATGGGTGCGTTCCAGGTTGTTGCAGTCATGCTGCACGTCTCAAAAGATCGCTATAAATCAATAGCAATATCATATCAGTGGGGTTCCGGAGATGTGCAAACATGTCTCCAGGGGTCGTATTCACGAGAAACCAAACTGAAGAAACTAACAGGGAGGGCCTACCTTAACTTAATTGTTTCGTTGCAAGACATTTTCCTACGGTGTGTGCACTAATGAATACTAGCGACCCAGGTGGTAAGATCTGACGATCTGAGCAGTGTGACTGCAATGAAGACGACCTGGATGACTCCAGTGTTAGGAACACCCAGACAGCCTCTGCAATGTCCTTCTGTTAGCTCCCTTCCTGTCTCATGGTCATGCATATGGATCGGTCTCTGTAAGCATGTCTTCTGTATTTCTGTTGTTACTCCCAATTAAGACTGAATATTTTTTATCACAGAATGAAGACTGGTGTATTCAATGATTAATTGATCAATAAATATAATTTATTCTTAAATGTGTGTGCCGTATCCTTCACCTCGTGAGTCATACTCATACCATCTCAACCATTGTAACACTTATTTTCTAACAGTATAAAATACTATACAATATTTGTTATTTCTGATGGTTCCTTGTAAACCTTACTATATGCTTCCCAGTCTAAACAGTTTGCACATACAGTACCATTCAACAGTTTGGACACACCCTACTCATTCAAGGGATTTTCTTTATTTTCACTATTTTCTACATTGTAGAATAATAGTGAAGGCATCAAAACTATGAAATAACACATTTGGAATAATGTAGTACCAAATAAAAATATCATTTAGATTCTTCAAAGTAGCCACCCTTTGCCTTGATGACAACTTTGCACACTCTTGGCATTCTCTCAACCAGCTTCATGATGCTTTTCCAACAGTCTTGAAGGAGATCCCACATATACTGAGAACGTGTTGGCTGCTTTTCCTTCACTCTACGGTCCAACTCATCCCAAACCATCTCAATTGGGTTTGAGGTCGGGGGATTGTGGAGGCCAGGTCATCCGATGCAGCACTCCATCACTCTCATTGGTCAAATAGCCCTTACACAGCCTGGAGGTGTGTTTTGGGTCATTGTCCTGTTGAAAAACAAATGATAGTCCCACTAAGCGCAAACCAGATGGGATGGCGTATCACTGCAGAATGCTGTGGTAGCCATGCTGGTTAAGTGTGCCTTGAATTCTAAATAAAATCGCAGACAGTGTCACCAGCAAAGTACCCCCACACCATAACATCTCCTCCATGCTTCACTATGGGAACCACACATGCAGAGATCATCCGTTCACCTACTCTGCGTCTCACAAAGACACAGCGGTTGGAACCAAAAATCTCAAATTTGGACTCATCAGACCAAAGGACAGATTTCCACCGGTCTAATATCCATTGCTCATGTTTTTCTTTTTCTTCTTATTGGTGTCCTTTAGTAGTGGTTTCTTTGCAGCAATTTGACCATGAAGACCTGTTTCACAGTCTCTTCTGAACAGTTGATGTTTAGATGTGTCTGTTACTTGAACTCTGTGAAGCATTTATTTGGGCTGCAATCTGAGGTGCAGTTAACTCTAATGAATGTATACTCTGCAACAGAGGTAACTCTCTGTCTTCCTTTCCTGTGTCAGTCCTCATGAGAGCCAGTTTCATCACAGCCATTGATGGTGTTGGCAACTGCACTTGAAGACACGTTCAAAGTTATTGACATTTTACGGATTGACTGACATTCATGTCTTAAAGAAATTATTTACTGTTGTTTCTCGTTGCTTATTTGAGCTGTTCTTGACAGAATATGGACTTGGTCTTTTACCAAATAGGGCTATCTTCTGTTTATCACCCCTACCTTGTCACACACAACACAACTGATTGGCTCAAACGAATTAAGGAAAGAAATTCTACAAATTAACTTTTAAGATATGGAGGCCATCTTGGTCCGTCTGGACGCGAACGCTCTTCAGAGCTACAAACTGGCCGCGAACTTAAGGATAGGAATGATGATGGTGTCTAAGAATCGTTGACAGACATGTTCTCCACTTGGTTCTGGAGCTGGTCTCCACCTGTTAATTGAAATGCATTCCAGGTGACTACCTCATGAAGCTGGTTGAGAGAATGCCAAGAGTGTGCAAAGCTGTCATCAAGGGGCTGTCATCAAGGTGGCTACTTTAAAGAATCTCAAATCTAAAATGTAACACTTTTTCGGTTACTACATGATTCCATGTGTTATTTCATAGTTTTTATGTCTTTACTATTATTCTACATTGTAGAAAATAGGAAAAATAAAGAAAAACCCTGGAATGAGTAGGTATTTCCAACTTTTGGCTAGTACTGTATATTATATTTTTTCAGCTGTTTGAGAAAATAATTTTTCGAAGCAATTTCAAGTTCGCTACCCGAAGTCTATGCCCTTCGTCAATGATTTGTCAACAGTACTACTCCTAGTAGGAGTGGGAAATATGGACCGGATTCTTCAATTAAGTGTTTGTTGTCATTGAACGAGAGACGACTCGTTTTCATGCACATATTTTCACTTGAGAAATACTGCACCAAAAATCTTAGTTAGATGTAAAATTGTGCGAATAAGACCTCGGCAAAAACGCCAATTTAAGACAGATTTCTTATTTATTTTAGCTTCATTTGGACTATTTTAAAGAACTGTTTCTGGCAGCGGAGAGACCTCTAGTGGTCAAAAGGCAGTTTTAGCATGGGCAGAGACATTTTATTTATTTAAACTTTATTCAACCAATCTCTTTTTCAAGAGCGTCCTGGCCAAGATAGGCAGTACCAAGTAATTTCACAATTAAAGACAGACATGAAAAACTACAATCTAGTAAAAACCATAGAATTCACAGGAGTATAACAAAAACAGCAAATTAATTAAAAATATTGCCAGGTCAGGGAATCAGTCTCAAAATCCTTCATCGGTGATTTAAAAACACCAATCGGGACAAGTTCTTCCAGTTTAAAAGTATTTTGTAAGGCGTTCCAAGCCGATGGAGCAGAGTACATTAAAACCCTTTCACCAAATTCAGTTCAGACATTTGGAACAGTTAGCAGGATAAAGTCCTGCGAATGAAGAGAGTACCCACCACATTTCTAAACAATAACAATGGCCAAATAAAATGTTAGTAAACCCAAAGTGGCTTTGTAAATAATAGTATACCAGTGCAGGGCCATTGAGCTCTTCCAGCATTTAAACAATAGTCAAAGTAGTCAACTAGGTGGGGATTTTTATGGTTGTAGCCTCAATGGTGCAGCCCATGCTGGCACAGACACTATGATGGCACAGATATAAAGATGTCTCCTCTATCCATCTATTTTCCTGGCTATGTTGTTGCTACGGTGGCTCAAGAGGGACAAACAGTAATATTGACACATTTTTTCTTCAGGGAATGTGCAAGCACAGACATTCGCTTCGCCTAGCCAAGTTCTGCTAGGAGCAAACCAAACCTATGTTTGCGGACGCCTTAAGGGTTACAGCATTGGGCCAGTAACCTAAAGGTTGTTGGATCGAATCCCCGAGATGACAAGGTAAAAATCTGTCGTTCTGCCCCTGAGCAAGGCAGTTAACCCACTGTTCCCCGGGAGCCGAAGAATTGGATGTCGATTAAGGCAGCGCCCTGCACCTCTCTGATTCAGAGGGGTTGGGTTAAATGCTGAAGACACATTTCAGTTGAAGGCATTCAGTTGTACAACTAACTAGGTATCATCCCCCTTTCCTTAACCAGTGCTAGTATGACTTCAGTGTAGTTGTTGTGAATGTATTACAACACTCCCATCTAGAGGTGAAACACTGGCACTAGATCTTCACTTGGGGGTTTTGTATGGCTCTCATTAGACAACATTATAATAACATGACTTGTCTGCCTCAGCCTCCGTACTAAAAAATAATAAACTACATGAAAAGTGCAACTTCAGCTATAACTTTATTGACTTACAAAACAATAGCAAAAGTGTCTTGGAGATAAAACATACAACATAAAAAAACAATCAATGACGGCCTACCCGGACGACACCCGGACGACACCCGGACGACACCCGGACGACACCCGGGCGACACCCGGACGACACCCGGACGACACTGGGACAAATATGCGCCACCCTATGGGACTCTCAATCATAGGCAAATGTGATACTGCCTGGATCAGGACCACAATGTTCTGATAAGTCACCAGAATGTCCTGACAAGGCTTCGGGTTAAGATTAAAGTTAGGATTTTCAATAAACACATTTTTACTCTCCAATAAGTCCTGGAAATTGACAAAAACAAAGCTGTGTGGCTGCGTGAGATACTGAGAGAGTACGCTCAAAGTTCCACAGCCCCACTCCACCCAACTTGTCCCCAGCAGCCATGAGCAGACGACTGCTGCACGGGTGGAAGGCAACAGAGAAGATACGACTCTTCACCACCTTAGCTACTCCTCCAATCTCACTCAGCTCCATGCTCTTTAGAGTACTACGGTACCTGGAAACGTACCCAATGTAATGTCAGCCTGACACAGGTTAGGGTTTTACACATCTATACATTTAAATCAGTACAGGATGTCCATTAAATACTAATACAATAATGTACTTTGTCACAGAACACTTAGAAAAAGGGCAAATGCCTGACCTCCATAATGTAAAGCAAAAGTCTAAATATGTCACGCCCTGGTCTTAGTATTCTGTGTTCTCTTTATTATTTTGGTTAGGCCAGGGTGTGACATGGGTGATTTATGTGGTTTGTTTTGTCTAGGGGTTTTGTAGTTTATGGGATTGTGTTTAGTTAAGTAGTAAAGGAAAGTCTATGGCTGTCTGGAGTGGTTCTCAATCAGAGGCAGGTGTTTATCGTTGTCTCTGATTGGGAACCATATTTAGGCAGCCATATTCTTTGGGTATTTTGTGGGTGATTGTTCCTGTCTCTGTGTTTGTTGCACAAAATAGGGCTGTTTTTGGCTTTTTCATGTTTCTTGTTTTTGTATATTGTTCATTTTTCATCATTCATTAAAGATGTATAAAGATAACCACGCTGCATTTTGGTCCTCCTCTTTCACCAGAAGAAAACCCTAACAAAATATGGCAAGCAATAAACTCACTCTTTCAGATCCAACTCCTCCTTTTCTTCTTGGATTGAATCCTGTGGAATAAAATAAATAACAGTAAATGATCAGTGAGAAGAGTGAACTGTAAACAGCTCTGAACATACAGTAGAAGATTTGCTCATGATGATGAATAAATGGACTACCTACCATCAGACTCTAACTAAATGGGACTTTTAAACTGAAATGATTATAAGCCAAGACCCTTTCAAGTGTGTGTAGTATCTTGGGTTGTGTTTGTAAAGTAATGTCTTGATGGTAGAGTCAGCAATTTTGGGTGCAATTTTTGAATAATATAGATTTCTACATTTATTTTTCAACGCTCGCGAACCCAACGTGAGCACTGTAGTCAGCCTGTTAGAGTGCAAAGTGCAATGCTAAACTTCTCTGCCATTGTTGTCCTGTAGCTATCACACCGCAGCAGTGAAGTTTACCAGAACACATGCAGATACTCTGTGAGGGAATCGTCTTGAATTACGCTCATCTGAAATATCTATGGTTCATCCTGCTGTACAACGCAACGTCATATTACTGAGTCTCAGTGCAACACAACTGTGCATTCTACATAATTCAGTCTTGTCGACTGCGACAATTAATGAAATTGTATAAAAGTAAATTATCTATATACAGTGCAAAGTACAAAGAGATAATTGATGAAAACCTGCTCCAGAGCGTCCAGGACCTCAGACTGGAGTGAAGGTTCATGACCAAAGTATTCAGACCCCTTCACTTTTTCCACATTTTGTTATGTTACAGCCTTATTCTAAAATTGATTACAATTATTTATCCCCCCCTTATCTGCACATAATGACAAGCGAAAACAGGTTTTTAGAAAATGTTGCAAATGTATTAAAAATAAAAAACAAATACATTTTTCACATAAGTATTCAGACCCTTTGCTATGAAACTCGAAATTGAGCAAAGGTGCATCCTGTTTCCATTGATCATCCTTGAGATGTTTCTACAACTTGGAGTCTACCTGTGGTAAATTCAATTGATTGGACATGATTTGGAAAAGCACACACACACCTGTCTATATATAAGGTCCCACAGCATGTGCATGTCAGAGCAAACACGAAGCAATAAGGTCGAAGGAATTGTCCGTAGAGCTCAGAGACAGGATTGTGTCAAGGCACAGATCTGGGGAAGGGTACCCAAATTTATCTGCAGCATTGAATGTTCCTAAGAACACAGTGGCCTCCATCATGCTTAAATTTAAGAAGTTTGGAACCACCAAGACTGTTCTTAGAGCTGGCCATGCGGCCAAACTGAGCAATTGGAGGAGAGGGGCATTGGTCAGGGAGGTGACGAAGAACTCAATGGTCACTCTGACAGAGCTCCAGAGTTCCTCTGTGGAGATGGGAGAAACTTCCAGAAGGACAACCAGCTCTGCAGCACTCCACCAATCTGGCCTTTATGGTAGAGTGGCCAGACGGAAGCCACTCCGCAGTAAAACGCACATGACAGCCCATTTGTAGTTTGCCAAAAGGCACCTAAACTCTCAGACCATGAGAAACAAGATTATCTGGGCTGATGAAACCAAGATTTAACTATTTGGCCTGAATGCCAAGTGTCACGACTGGAGGAAACCTGGCACCATCCCTACGGTGAAGCATGGTGGTGGCAGCATCATGCTGTGGGGTTGTTCTTCAGCGGCAGGGACTGGGAGACTAGTCAGAATCGAGGCAAAGACGAATGGGACAACGTAGAGAGAGATTCTTGATGAAAACCTGCTCCAGAGCACTCAGGACCTCAAACTGGGGAGAAGTGGCCCAGAATGTCCTTGAGTGGCCCAGCCAGAGCTCAGACTTAAACCAGATTGAACGTCTCTGGAGAGACCTGATAATAGCTGTACAGCAACGCTCCCCATCCAACCTGACAGAGCTTGAGAAGATCTGCAGAGAAGAATGGGAGAAACTCTCCAAATACAGGTGTGCCAAGTTTATAGTGTCATACCCAAGAAGACTCAAAGCAGTAATTGCTGCCAAAGGTGCTTCAAGGTACTGAGTAAAGGGTCTGAATAATTATGTAAATGTGATTTATTTCAAAAATAAATTTTAAAAACGATCCGTTTTTTACTTTGTAATTATAGATGAGGGGAAAAAACAATGCAATACATTTTAGAATATGACTGTAACCTAACAAAATTTGGAAAAGGTCAAGGGGTCTGAATTCTTTCCTGAACGCACTGTGAATATATAAATATATATATTCACACTACCAGTCAAAATTTTTAGAACACGTACTCAATCAAAGGGTTTTTCTTTATTTACCTATTTTCTACATTGTAGAATAATAGTGAAGACATCAAAACAAGGAAATAACACATATGGAATCATGTAGTAACCAAAACAAGTGTTAAACAAATCAAAATATATTTTATATATGAGATTCTTCAAATAACCACCCTTTGCCTTGATGACAGCTTTGCACACTCTTGGCATTCTCTCAACTAGCTTCATGAGGGAGTCACCTGGAATGCATTTCAATTAAAAGTTCATTTGTGGAATTTTTTTCCATCTTAATGTGTTTGAGCCTAGAGTGGTTCTCAATCCCCGAGCTGACAAGGTACAAATCTATTGTTCTGCCCCTGAACAGGCAGTTAACCCGCTGTTCCTAGGCCGTCATTGAAAATAAGAATTTGTTCTTAACTGACTTGCCTGGTTAAATAAAGGTAAAATAAATGTAAAAAAAATAAATACAAATCAGAGGCAGGTGTTTATCGTTGTCTCCGATTGGGAACCATATTTAGGCAGCAATATGCTATCCCATTTGGTCTGTGCTTAGTCAGACTATAATTCGTTTTTCAACAGGACAATGACCCAATGCAACTCCAGGAGAGTGATGAAGTGTTGCATCAGATGACCTGGACTTCAATCACCCGACCTCAACCCAATTGAGATGGTTTGGGATGAGTTGGACAGCAGTGTGAAGGAAAAGCAGCCAAAAAGTGCTCAGCATATGTGGGAACTGCTTCAAGACTGTTGGAAAAGCATTCCAGGTGAAGCTGGTTGAGAGAATGCCAAGAGTGTGCAAAGCTGTCAAGGCAAAGGGTGGCTTTTTAGAATAATCTCAAAATATAAACTATATTTAGATTTGTTTAACACTTCTTTTGGTTACTATATGATTCCATGTGTTATTTAATAGTTCTATTCACTATTGTTCTACAATGTAGAAAATAGTAAAAAATAAAACACCCTTGAATGAGTAGGTGTTCTAAATCTGTTGACCGGAAGTGTATATAAATAAATATAAACTAACCTTCCATGTGCCAATTTTTTTTTTTTAAACACAACCCTCCCCTATTTTGGACCACCCCACCCCAGTCAATTTCAAATCGTCCCTTATCACTGCATATTGACTTGGCTTGAATTGCTCTGCCAATGCATTGTTCTTCCCAGACCATTTTAAATAAAATTATAGAGACGCTCCTCAGAAACACTTTATTTCACGAGGACAGGCCTTACCATTGCTGAGATCTCATTAAGTGATCGGAAAGGTTAAAAAGGCCACGGACAGGTCAATGTTACTCTTAGTCTACAACGGCACCAAATCACCTGTTTTAATTATTAAATTCAACAAGTTTAGTCAAATAGCTAAAGATGGTGCTCAATTGGTGTGACATTTTCAGGGCTGATGTAGAACTAAGATGATTCAAATCAAAGCACAAATGTAATTCAAATGCAAATTAGCCAGTACAGAATACATACAGTAATTTAAGCCCAATAATTGAAGGTAGGGTGGTCATATTATTAACAAAGATTGCTTCATCAATTTGAAAACCATTTCTGAAATTTCTCCCACAGCCTAACATACACAACACTTCTCATTAAACCTACTAGTCTGATAACATAGCTTACTTCTAAGGTAGGCCTACACTGTAATGTTATTTTTGGTGTTGAGGAAAAACTGCAGAAAATAATTAGGGCTGTAGCCACTGAATTCTGGTAGTTTTTAATGAAAGAATAAAACCATCAATCACAAAATTCACTGCGGGTACAATACAGCCAATGAAAGAGCTAAACTACATGAAAAGCACAACTTCGGCTAAATATACAACTTTATTTAAACTAACAAAACATCAATGATTTGATAGAAAACAACAATATCAAAGGCAGCTTGCAAAAAACATAAAACAACTGATTTTGGTCTATTCTAAGCATGTGTTCTGGGCCCGTATCATGAAACATTTTAGAGTAGGAGTGCTGATCTACGATCAGTTTAGCCTTCCAGATCATAATGAATAATAGGGAGGATGAATAATGATGAATAATCCTGATCCTAGATCAGGACTCTTACTCAGATGTTTTGTGAACAATGGCCCAGGTTTCTCATCTCAGGCAGCGAACACATACAGGCATCCTGCTCTCAGTCGGTGAAGACATACAGCTGCCCGGAGGAGTTGCCCCCCAGTAGAGCGTTCCTGGTGGGGTGGAAGGCTGTGACTGAGAGCACGGTGGTCATCTCTGGGTCCTGGAAGGAGTGCTGGAGCTGCCCACTCTCATGGAACACCTGGATAGAAAAGAATATACATTATTGTCCCAGAGGAGAAAATTGTCTTGGACACAGTGCCCCTGTATACAAAATATATGAAATGTTACCCATACCATGCATAGCCATATAATCCATAACTTGTACACTGACATTAGGGGAATAGTAACACAACCTCAAATCTTACTTATTGTTGTTGAGGTTCGATGATAGACGTGGGAACAAAGGAGTGCTTATACCTGGACTCTGCGAGGCCGCTGCATGCTGCCCACAACGAAGCAGTCGTCCCTCTTGGGGTCCCACATCGCCTGCAGCTTGGACAGCCAGCGCCCTGTGTACAAGTTCTGTCTGCAAAGAGGGACAAAGGAAATGGATTCATCAACATTATACAAAGACACTATTACAAATACTTCTGGATTTGCTGACTGATGTCTGTTGGTATAAAGCACACATACTAGAACACCGGCATTAGAGAGTAAACCAATGCAAACAGAGGTTGCAGGATCTTTCCAATGTTTTTTTATTTAGCCAGTAGAGATAAAAACACTTTCTCAAGAGAGACCTGGTCAGTTTCGCTTTCTAAATGTGATAGTATAATGAATTTACTGGATGGAGGTCAGTAGCGGAGCTCTGGAGGTTAGTTCTGAGGTGTCGTAAATCCTGAAAAACAAAGTACATTTAATTGATAAACATTTCAGGTTTCAAGTATTGGACAATAAGCTTAGTGCAACTTTTAAAACCCTTATCGTAGCACGTAAGCAAATTATTTATTTGAACATCAGTCATTTTTTAAATCTCTTTACATATTTTAATGTACTAACATCTTACGGTGGCATGAAGACTCACCTGATGTTGTTGTCTAGGCAGGTGGTCACTACTCTGTTGCCAGTGCCAGGAGAGAAGTAGGCACTTGAGATGCTCTTTGAGTGACCATAGAGCTGGGAGACTGGCTCTCTCGACGACGCCTTCAAACATCGAGCATCGTAAATGCTCACAATACTAGAGAAAAATCAAAAAAAATAATCTATATCAGTTTAAGCAACATAAAAGATAAATGAAATAGAAAGTGGATTTCCTTAATGGGACTATACTATAAGTAATCATTTTGCAAACTTGACAAAATACATCAATCAACTTATTAAACCATAGGATTGTCTCAAGGCTTGTATAGAGATTACTTGCCATAATGACATTGGTCAACCTGATTGGCTGACCTATTGCACATCAAAGCACTGATTCCCATTTTGTACCTGTTCTCAGCCACCATGATGTACTGCTTCTGAACAGGGTGGACGTGAACACAGCGAACCGTCTTGGTATCCAGGCTATGGAGGGACTCATGAGAGGTTCTGAGTAAAACGAGACAGACCAACATTAATAAGGCATTAGCAATAAGCTTTTGACTTATAACACAATGGCCAGTGCTTGTACAGAGAGAAAATCAAAATTATGTTACTTTACCCTGGAGTCCGCCTGTCAACGATGGCAACGTCTCCGTACCAGTCCCCGGTGACCAGCGTCGAACAGTCATGTGACAGGAAGTCAAAGGTTCTCAAGCCATCCTTGATCCGATACACCTAGTTGGAGAAAGGACAGAGATAACGTAACAAAGACCAAACAGGCAATCTAAAGTCTGATATGTGTGTTCAATTCCCACTGGGGTCACATATGAAAATACATGCACTCACCGTTTTATGTTGCTTTGGAAAAGCTTGCTAAATGCCATATATTATCATCACTGTATTATGCATGGTACCTCATCAAAAACGGCTTTCTCCACATCTGTGCTCCGTAGCGTCCCGTCGTAGCTGAGGGTCAACAGGTCTGTAGGATGTGACCTGGAGAAGGCCATGCAGGCCACCGGCTGGACGTGTGGCTCAAATAGCAGCACGCCCTCATCCCCCATATCAGAGTCCTGAGGAAACAAACAGCAGCACGCCCTCATCCCCCATATCAGAGTCCTGAGGAAACAAACAGCAGCACGCCCTCATCCCCCATATCAGAGTCCTGAGGAAACAAATAGCAGCACGCCCTCATCCCCCATATCAGAGTCCTGAGGAAACAAACAGCAGCACGCCCTCATCCCCCATATCAGAGTCCTGAGGAAACAAATAGCAGCACGCCCTCATCCCCCATATCAGAGTCCTGAGGAAACAAATAGCAGCACGCCCTCATCCCCCATATCAGAGTCCTGAGGAAACAAACAGCAGCACGCCCTCATCCCCCATATCAGAGTCCCGAGGAAACAAATAGCAGCACGCACTCATCCCCCATATCAGAGTCCTGAGGAAACAAATAGCAGCACGCCCTCATCCCCCATATCAGAGTCCTGAGGAAACAAACAGCAGCACGCCCTCATCCCCCATATCAGAGTCCTGAGGAAACAAACAGCAGCACGCCCTCATCCCCCATATCAGAGTCCTGAGGAAACAAACAGCAGCACGCCCTCATCCCCCATATCAGAGTCCTGAGGAAACAAACAGCAGCACGCCCTCATCCCCCATATCAGAGTCCTGAGAAAACAAACAGCAGCACGCCCTCATCCCCCATATCAGAGTCCTGAGGAAACAAATAGCAGCACGCCCTCATCCCCCATATCAGAGTCCTGAGGAAACAAATAGCAGCACGCCCTCATCCCCATATCAGAGTCCTGAGGAAACAAACAGCAGCACGCCCTCATCCCCCATATCAGAGTCCCGAGGAAACAAACAGCAGCACGCACTCATCCCCCATATCAGAGTCCCGAGGAAACAAATAGCAGCACGCACTCATCCCCCATATCAGAGTCCTGAGGAAACAAATAGCAGCACGCCCTCATCCCCCATATCAGAGTCCTGAGAAACAAACAGTCATCCCCCATATCAGAGTCCTGAGGAAACAAACAGCAGCACGCCCTCATCCCCCATATCAGAGTCCTGAGGAAACAAACAGCAGCCGCCCTCATCCCCCATATCAGAGTCCTGAGGAAACAAACAGCAGCACGCCCTCATCCCCCATATCAGAGTCCCGAGGAAACAAATAGCAGCACGCCCTCATCCCCCATATCAGAGTCCTGAGGAAACAAACAGCAGCACGCCCTCATCCCCCATATCAGAGTCCTGAGGAAACAAACATGAGTGACGCCCTCATCCCCCATATCAGAGTCCTGAGGAAACAAACAGCAGCACGCCCTCATCCCCCATATCAGAGTCCTGAGGAAACAAACAGCAGCACGCCCTCATCCCCCATATCAGAGTCCTGAGGAAACAAACAGCAGCACGCCCTCATCCCCCATATCAGAGTCCTGAGGAAACAAATAGCAGCACGCCCTCATCCCCCATATCAGAGTCCTGAGAAAACAAACAGCAGCACGCCCTCATCCCCCATATCAGAGTCCTGAGGAAACAAATAGCAGCACGCCCTCATCCCCCATATCAGAGTCCTGAGGAAACAAATAGCAGCACGCCCTCATCCCCATATCAGAGTCCTGAGGAAACAAACAGCAGCACGCCCTCATCCCCCATATCAGAGTCCTGAGGAAACAAACAGCAGCACGCCGTTGTCGTATTCACAACAACTGGGAACTCGGAAACCTCCCGACTTCAGCGCGTTCAAAACAACTGATCAGACTGATTTTTTTGTTGTTGATTTGAACGGTCATCCAACTCGGGCCTCTTTCTCGAACTCCGACCTGAAGATCACTGATGTCATGATTTGGACTTTTATTTTTTCCTGAGTTTACAGTTGTTTTGAACACAGCAAGAGTCCTGAGGAAACAACAAACGGCAGCACGACATCACCCATACTAGATTCCTGAAAGAACATCAAAAACCAAATAAGCCCAGTCACACATTAACTCTACGGCATCCAGTTTCACTGTATGTACTCACGAGGTTCCACAGCCCCACTCCACCCAACTTGTCCCCAGCAGCCATGAGCAGACGACTGCTACACGGGTGGAAGGCAACAGAGAAGATACGACTCTTCACCACCTTAGCTACTCCTCCAATCTCACTCAGCTCCATGCTCTTCAGAGTACTACGGTACCTGGAAACGTACCCAATGTAATGTCAGCCTGACACAGGTTAGGGTTTTACACATCTATACATTTAAATCAATACAGGATTTCCATCAAATACTACAAATATATAAATTTGTCACAGAACGTTCAGAAAAAAGGCCAAATTCCTTAACATTCAAAATGAAACTCACTCTCCCAGACCCAACTCCTCCTTCTCTTCTTTTATTAAATCCTGTGTAATAAAATGAAACTGTAAAAGAACAGCAAAGCTGCAAACAGTTATGCTGAACATAGGACTGAAGAGTTAGCCTGGTCCCAGATCTGTTTGTGCGGTCTTGCCAAATGTTATAGTCATTTTCATGTCAAATGAGTTGGCTAGATCACACAAACAGATCTGGGACCGTGCTAGAGAAAAGTAGGTAATGGTGAACAAATGTGCAACCTCTGTCCACAGCTTGAGAAGTTCAGGTGGCAGTGAACTATCCTCCACCATGTTGATTGGCTCCATACTAATGGGACCCTCTGGCTTCCTGGCACGTTCAATCTTTAGTAAATACACATCAACAAACCATTATCATGAGAAATAAACTATTGTTTCAAGATTAAAATGGAACAAATGTGAGAAGTAGGCTTTTCTGTGTAGTTAGGTACAATTTCTTAACATAAGAGCATATCCTATGGTCAGTTACTCACGTCGCATTTTGCTATTGATCAGTCACTTACTCGTTCGACTTCATAATAAATCCTGTGTGGTTCCGGGGGCAGGGGGAGTCGCTCTGCTACCTTCTTCTGGATTCTCAAGGACTTGGTGCGAGGAGGCAGTACCTCTGTCCAGGCTACCTTACTGTAGTGAGCCAAGACATTAGTTACATTGTGTTAGAAACAGAAACGAGTCACACTGACATTCTCTATCCAAGCTGGCCATAATAAATACATTCTGTATGCCATACGTTACAGAAGCTCATATGGGCCTTATGTCCTAAAGGGATTGAGTATGTATAACGGAAGCTCATTCACTTTGTACTGAGACCTAATTCGACTGACCAATGTAAGCACATACACAGGAAACATTGAAGTAAATATTTTCAGTCATTGGTACAGATGTTGAATCTGTCATTACTTGTTCTGTCTCTTGAGACCTCGCTGTGTTTTTTCTGGTTTCAGATCCTGCTTGGCCTATTGAGGAAACAATAATATATGTTATTCATTTCACCACACAAGGAGTTTCAGTAAAATATGCATAAGTAGATGTCATTTAAACTCTGTTCTTCAACAAACTAACCTCAAGCAGTTTTATGGAGGACAGGAACACTTGGTTTTGTCTGATATTTTCCAACCGTTCCAATTCATATATCGATAGACTTCCAGGTTGTATCTGAAATGTAAAAACAAAGAGTAAAGTGAGATCACCAACAGGATTGTATTCATTCGTGCAGTTTTCAAATGTCTCCTCTTGGATCCACAGACGTTTCACAGTATTGTTATAGCCCTGAACTAGCTCACCTGATCGCCTAAACAAGGGTTGTGTCCTCTGCTCAGATGTTGATGATTTATGCCACAAGACTTGGATCGGTATTTTACATATCACCTAAGAACGTAATGTTGTTATAGCTATCTGATGTCCAACGGCAGTCGATGACGTGGCACACAACCATTGGTTGATGCATGCAACGTCTGAGCAGGGGTATATGACCATTGGCTTGATCATTTGTTTACAAGTTGAACCGGGTGTGCTAGCCCAGGAATAGTTCAAATACGTGGAATACCTGGGGGTCGCCAAGGAGATGTTTAAAAACCTCTGCATTAGTCAAAATGTAACATATGAACCTGGGTCTACCACGGGAGAAACCAACGTCTTGACCATTAGACCAAGAGGAAATTCTCTATTGGCACTAGAACCGACTGAATTTGAAGTCGCAGGTGGGGCTACCCATCACGTGACCATGAGCAACCATGACCGAGTCAAGTCCACTACAGTCACCCCCTTTGATCTCCTGCCCCACGACAGATCGGGCCCCCCGTTGGGGATAAGAACCGTTAGACCAAGAGGAAATCCCCCATTGGCCTGAAGGCTGAAATAGATTTTGAACTCGCAGGGAGGGGCTACCCATCACGTGACCTTGAGCAACCATGACCGACTCATGTCCTCTACACATACGCCATAGCAAACGTTTCGCAACAGAAAAGAAAAACAAGCATTTTTCATTGGACATTGTATAATATTGAAACAGGGAGAGACTACCTCAATCAGTTCTCTTCCGTTTGATGCCTAATGAAACATGACACCTAGGTTATTTGGCCTAAATACTGTGTGTGTGATGAACACTTACATCCTTGTCATCCTTCTCCTCTTTGACTTTTTCAATTCTTCCTTCCACTTTCAAAGGAAGTGCTTTTCTCTGAGACAAATTGCATTTAATTGTAAAGTACTACCATTGCCCAGTTATAGCCCATTATACACACAATTGAGACAAACAATCATGCATGCATACATTCACTGAACTTGCACTTTGGATTTGCATCATGGATCAGTGGTCATCATATGGGTGGACACACTTACCTTTCTTTTCATTCCTTGATTTTCTTTGAAGCTGGGATTTGGTACCAGTACCTCATCTGGGGTGAATTTCTTGAGTTTGCACACCTCTTTTGCTGAATGAAGTACAGGGACACCACTCTCGGTGTTCGCTGGCTTCATTTCCTGCAATTAAATGTTGGGAAGCATTTCAATTTGGTAATGACTTAAAAACAGGTTTAGAAGATTGCTAGCTAGCTCAGACAATGCTGGAGGTCCGGGAAAGAATGCTAGTTAGGTGCCCAAGGAAACTTCAGGTGCACATGGACGGGGAATTTACAATACTACAGTAATGTGAATGCATAAAAAGTCATCTCAGAACCCGGAAACATATCTCGCATGAGCGCCAGCAGAGAGGAAGATGGGGAATCACTAGCTTCTATAACCACAAAGTTATAATATCCGCCCATTTCTACAATGTATCTTCTTAAAATGTGATTTTAAACCTAACCTTAACCATGGACTGCTAACCTCATACCGAACCTTAAAATGATGACCGAAAGCACATTTGTTTTGTAGCCAATTTTGACTGTGGCTGTGGAATCTGACTGGAATCTAACTTTGTGGCTAAAGAAGCTAGTGGTAACCACGGATGGGCGAATAGACGGTCGTCAGTAGATACTTCATCCACAAAGTCATAAAGGTCAATTCACCATCATTTCAGGTCATTTAATGCTTAAAAACAAAACGCATGAATAACGTATTCGGGTACAGAAGTGCTCTTTTTATATCGATCTCTACAGTTTACGTCCAAAAACAAATTATGTGAAATTACGTAAACAAATACCGAGTTACTGGCTAACTGCATTGGCTAGCATAGCTAACGAACTAGCTACGGTCGCTGCGCACATGACATCGATGAACCACCAAAGGCAAACCCCATTTCTGTTACATATTGAGTACAGGGCAGGTAGATGGGTTTTTAGTGCCCAAAGTCGACCTTTAAAATCTTATTTTAAACCTAAGATTAGCAGCAATGCTAACCTTACAATAATAACAAAAAGCGAATAATTATTTTCATAAATGTTTACGATATTGCAAATTCTGACTGTGCAATCTAGTGGAAACCCAAATAGTCAGCGATAGATCATCTTTGGCGCTAGTCAGCGAACACAAGCATGTTGGTCCTAGGTCTCGTTTTAGTGGTTGTGGTACATTACAGTTATTGCAACTTACCATTTCATTGTTCTCCACACACCCAGGGCACCAGTCCATACATAACTAACCCAATGTGTTTACAATTAAGTTATGGTTGCTTGTCACTAACTAACGTTAGCGTCTCTTGCAAACCCTTCTCCGTGTGTAGTGTTTTCAGCCGTTACATTCGCCCACTGTTGGCTACATCCGAACTACAATTCTGATGTTATGTTTTAATGTTTAGAAACTTCAATAATCTTCGCTCAAAACGGGTTTCGGAACATTTGCTGATATGCCCCTTATCTTTCATGAAGTAAGAAAGCGTCGTTCAAGAAAAATACACACCTTACTGTAGCACTTTGGAGCAGATCCACAAGCTGTGTGCCTCTAGTAGACAAACTACACGTCCTCTCCAGTTAAGCTTAAACACAGGTGTTCACCGAACACTAGATAGTTAATTAGAACAGGTGGCCACCTGTGTCTGCCATAAATAAGTGATGTAACATGGACATGTGGCTGTGTGGGAACACTAACCCTTTGAAGGTGTGTTGTCGTTTAACTTTTGTATTATTATTTTTTCCTTGCCGATATGAAATATACGTTCCTTGTGTTTTCAAAAACGTACCGCAAGCGATGAGTTAATGTTTAGAGCAAGTGCTGGGGCTCTTAACAAAACACCTCCTGTCCGAAGATACTACTGTCATCAATAGGCGCTAAATCAGTTACCTCTGAATGGGGTAGCTAACTATATCAGTAGCTAAGTAGGTTTAACATTGACCTAGGTATTTGACAAAAGCAATATGTCGCAACAAAACAAGTGTAATGGAAACGGGAGATTTTCTAAACATGACATTTTTATCCATTGGACTGGGGTGGGTTTTTAATCTGTCAAACTTTCTTTATTGCAACAGATCTGATGGAAGCGGTGTTTTTCCTGCCTTTCAAGAATTGCTGAATTGATTCGCCTTGCTTTTCTGTTTGGCTGGCAAGTTTTACCATCCAATTATTTCAGATCTACGTGAGTGCAAGTTTCACCATGGCACAGACCATGGCGATACGTTGGCACATGAGATGTATTAGAATATAGCAAATATTAGTCAATTATTGCATTCTATCCATGCTGGTTTTTGCGGGCTACCTGCAGTTGTGTAAAGTACTTAAGTACAAATACATGTAAAGTAGTTTGGGGTATCTGTACTTTACTATTTGTATTTTTGTCAACTTTAACTTAACTACAATCCTAAAGAAAGTACTTTTTACTCCATACATTTTCCCTGACACCCAAAAGTACTCGTTACATCTTGACAGGAAAATGGTCCAATTCACACTTATCAAGTGAACATCCCTGGTCATCCACTCTGGTCTGGCAGACTCGCTAAACACAAATGCTACGTTTGTAAATTGTGTGAGTGTGCCCTTGGGTATCGTCAAAAGGTTGAAGTAGAAAATATTTATACATTTACTATTTATACTTCAGTACATCTTAGCAATTACATTTACTTTTGACACTTAAGTATATTTAAAGCCAAATATTTTCACTTGGGTCATTTTCTATTAAGGTATCTTTGCTTTTACTCAAGTATGACAATTGAGTACTTTTTACACCACTGGCTACATGAAACAGCTAGATGGGAGGGCATACTGGCTGTCTGCGCAATTTGCCTAAATGGGCAATGGAAACGCTTCAAAAACTACATTTTTATTCGACATACGTGACGTCATTATGTCCAGCTGTTTTAGTCGAGACCCCAGCAGGCAATTGTCGCATCTATTTTCTACACGAACTCTAAATGTTGACAACAAAATATCACTGGACAAGTTAATGGAAACAACTTGTGACTCACTAGCAATATTTCATTGATGGTCCTTAATCTTACCTGCAACATGCAGTACAATTTCACAAACGTGTTCGGAAGATTTGGTTCTTCCGAAACCATCATGCAAATCGAGTCGCAGATATTTAGCTTGCAAGCTATGTTAGAAAAGCTGTGTTTTCTTGAAAAACCTAGTTGATGTATCCTGCACCACAGGAAAAACCCTTTCCCGCCACGATGGTTTTTTGTAACAAACCCCTCCCCTTTGTTGCGCAAGATAATTCACAGCAGCTGATTGGTTACTATATATTCTTTTATAACAGAACAGACATGCTTGGCGCACATTTGTTTATAAACAATTAACCAGGGATCAATATAATTTAGCTTTTCATGTGCCAATGGCTTTGGGGGTATAGCTCTTAGGAATATATATATATATATATATATATATACAATGCTCAAAAAAAGGGAACACTAAAATAACACATCCTAGCTCTGAAAGAATGAAATATTCTTATTAAATACTTTTTTCTTTACATAGTTGAATGTGCTGACAACAAAATCACAAAAAAATGATCAATGTACTCTCTCCTTCCAGACTCATATCAAACATCTCCAATCGAAAATCAAATCAAGAGTTGGCTTTCTATTCCGCAACAAAGCCTCCTTCACTCACGCCGCCAAACTTACCTGAGTAAAACTGACTATCCTACCGATCCTCGACGTCGGCGATGTCATCTACAAAATTGCTTCCAACACTCTACTCAGCAACACTCTACTCAGCAAACTGGATGCAGTTTATCACAGTGCCATCCGCTTTGTCACTAAAGCACCTTATACCACCCACCACTGCGACTTGTATGCTCTAGTCGGCTGGCCCTCGCTACATATTCGTCGCCAGACCCACTGGCTCCAGGTCATCTACAAGTCCATGCTAGGTAAAGCTCCGCCTTATCTCAGTTCACTGGTCACGATGGCAACACCCATCCGTAGCACGCGCTCCAGCAGGTGTATCTCACTGATCATCCCTAAAGCCAACACCTCATTTGGCCGCCTTTCGTTCCAGTACTCTGCTGCCTGTGACTGGAACGAATTGCAAAAATCGCTGAAGTTGGAAACTTTTATCCCCCTGGCCAACTTCAAACATCTGCTATCTGAGCAGCTAACCGATCGCTGCAGCTGTACATAGTCTATTGGTAAATAGCCCACCCATTTTCACCTACCTCATCCCCATACTGTTTTTATTTATTTACTTTTCTGCTCTTTTGCACACCAATATCTCTACCTGTACATGCCCATCTGATCATTTATCACTCCAGTGTTAATCTGCAAAAATTGTATTATTCGCCTACCTCCTCATGCCTTTTGCACACAATGTATATAGACTCCCCTTTTTTTTCTACTGTGTTATTGACTTGTTAATTGTTTACTCCATGTGTAACTCTGTGTTTTCTGTTCACACTGCTATGCTTTATCTTGGCCAGGTCGCAGTTGCAAATGAGAACTTGTTCTCAACTAGCCTACCTGGTGAAATAAAAAATAAATAAAATGGAAATCAAATTCATCAACCCATGGAGCTCTGGATTTGGAGTCACACTCAAAATTAAAGTGGAAAACCACACTACAGGCTGATCCAACTTTGATGTAATGTCCTTAAAACAAGTCAAAATGAGGCTCAGTAGTGTGTGTGGTCTCCACGTGCATGTATGACCTCCCTACAACGCCTGGGCATGCTCCTGATGAGGTGGCGGATGGTCTCCTGAGGGATCTCCTCCCAGACCTGGACTAAAGCATCCGCCAACTCCTGGACAGTCTGTGGTGCAACGTGGCGTTGGTGGATGGAGCGAGACATGATGTCCCAGATGTGCTCAATTGTATTCAGGTCTGGGGAACATGCGGGCCAGTCCATAGCATCAATGCCTTCCTCTTGCAGGAACTGCTAAGTCGCTCTGGATAAGAGCGTCTGCTAAATGACTTAAATGTAATGTAATGTAAACATAAGGTCTAGCATTGTCTTGCATTAGGTGGAACCCAGGGCCAACCGCACCAGCATATGGTCTCACAAGGGGTCTGAGGATCTCATCTCGGTACCTAATGGCAGTCAGGCTACCTCTGGCGAGCACATGGAGGGCTGTGCGGCCCCCCAAATAAATGCCACCCCACACCATGACTGACCCACCGCCAAACCGGTCATGGCGGAGGATGTTGCAGGCAGCAGAACGTTCTCCACGGCGTCTCCAGACTCTGTCACGTCTGTCACATGTGCTCAGTGTGAACCTGCTTTCATCTGTGAAGAGCACAGGGCGCCAGTGGCGAATTTGCCAATCTTGGTGTTCTCTGGCAAATGCCAAACGTCCTGCACGGTCTTGGGCTGTAAGCACAACCCCCACCTGTGGACGTCGGGCCCTCATTCCACCCACATGGAGTTTGAGCAGACACGTGCACATTTGTGGCCTGCTGGAGGTCATTTTGCAGGGCTCTGGCAGTGCTCCTCCTGCTCCTCCTTGCATATAGGCGAAGGTAGCGGTCCTGCTGCTGTGTTGTTGCCCTCCTACGGCCTCCTCCACGTCTCCTGATGTACTGGCCTGTCTCCTGGTAGCGCCTCCATGCTCTGGACACTACGCTGACAGACACAGCAAACCTTCTTTCCACAGCTCGCATTGATGTGCCATCCTGGATGAGCTGCACTACCTGAGCCACTTGTGTGGGTTGTAGACTCAGTCTCACGCTACCACTAGAGTGAAAGCACCGCCAGCATTCAAAAGTGACCAAAACATCAGCCAGGAAGCATAGGAACGGAGAAGTGGTCTGTGGTCACCACCTGCAGAACCACTCCTTTATTGGCGGTGTCTTGCTAATTGCCTATAATTTCCACCTGTTGTCTATTCCATTTGCACAACAGCATGTGACATTTATTGTCAGTGTTGCTTCGTAAGTGGACAGTTTGTTTCACAGAAGTGTGATTGACTTGGAGTTACATTTTGTTGTTTAAGTGTTCCCTTTATTTTTTTGAGCAGTGTATAACAGAAGGAATCATGTAGTAACCCAAATAGTGTTAAACAAATCAAAATATATTTTATATTTGAGATTCTTCAAAGTAGCCACCTTTTGCACACTCTTGGCATTCTCTCAACCAGCTTCATGAGGTAGTCACCTGCAATGCCTTTCAATTAACAGGTATGCCTTCTTAAAAGTTAATTTGTGGAATTTCTTTCCTTCTTAATGCATTTGAACCAATCAGTTGTGTTGTGACAAGGTATTGGTGTTATACAGAAGATAGCCCTATTTGGTAAAAGAGCAAGTCCAAATTATGGCAAGAACAGCTCAAATAAGCAAAGAGAAACAACAGACCATCATTACTTTAAAACATGAAGGTCAGTCAACCTTGAAAGTGCAGTTGCAAAAACCATCAAGCACTATGATGAAACTGGCTCTCATGAGGACTGCCACGGGAAAGGAAGACCCAGTTACTTCTGCTGCAGAAGATAAGTTCATTAGTTACCAGCCTCAGAAATCTGCAATTAACTGCACCTCAGATTGCAGCCCAAGTAAATAAATGCTTCACAGAGTTCAAGTAACAAACACATCTCAACATCAACTGTTCAGAGGAGACCGCGTGAATCAGGCCTTCATGGTCGAATTGCTGCAAAGAAACCACTACTAAAGTACATCAATAAGAAGAGACTTTCTTGCGCCAAGAAACACGAGCAATGGACATTAGACTAGTGGAAATCTGTCCTTTGGTTTGACAAGTCCAAATTGAAGATTTTTGGTTCCAACCGCCGTGTCTTTGTGAGACGCAGGGTAGGTGAATGGATGATCTCCCCATGTGTGGTTCCCACTGTGAAGCATGGAGGATGAGGTGTGATGGTGTAGGGGTACTTTGCTGGTGACATTGTGTGATTTATTTTTAATTCAATGCACACTTAACCAGAATGGCTACCACAGCATTCTGCAGCGATACGCCATCTCATCTGGTTTGCGCTTAGTGGGAATTTGTTTTTCAACAGGACAATGACCCAAAACACACCTCCAGGCTGTGTAAGGGCTATTTGACCAAGAAGGAGAGTGATGGAGTGCTGCATCAGATGACCTGGCCTTCACAATCACCTGACCTCAACCCAATTGAGATGGTTTGGGATGAGTTGGACAACAGAGTGAAGGAAAAGCACCCAACATGTGGTCAAGATATGTGGGAACTTTCTTCAAGACTGTTGGAAAAGCATTCCAGATGATTACGTCATGAAGCTGGTTGAGAGAATGACAAGAGTGTGCAAAGCTGTTATCAAGGCAAAGAGTTGCTACTTTGAAGAATCTAAAATATTCTTATTTTGATTCTATATTTTGATTTAACACTTTTTTGGTTACTATATTACTCCATATGTGTTATTTCATAGTTTGTCTTCACTATCATTCTACAATGTAGAAAATAGTACAAATAAAGAAATGAGTAGGTGTGTCAACTTTTGACTGGTAATGTATATACAGTGCCTTGCGAAAGTATTCGGCCCCCTTGAACTTTGCGACCTTTTGCCACATTTCAGGCTTCAAACATAAAGATATAAAACTGTATTTTTTTGTGAAGAATCAACAACAAGTGGGACACAATCATGAAGTGGAACGACATTTATTGGATATTTCAAACTTTTTTAACAAATCAAAAACTGAAAATTGGGCGCAGAAGTTCAGTGAGGATCTCTGTATGATCCAATGTTGACCTAAATGACTAATGATGATAAATACAATCCACCTGTGTGTAATCAAGTCTGTATAAATGCACCTGCACTGTGATAGTCTCAGAGGTCCGTTAAAGCGCAGAGCATCATGAAGAACAAGGAACACACCAGGCAGGTCCGAGATACTGTTGTGAAGAAGTTTAAAGCCGGATTTGGATACAAAAAGATTTCCCAAGCTTTATACATCCCAAGGAGCACTGTGCGAGCAATAATATTGAAATGGAAGGAGTATCAGACCACTGCAAATCTACCAAGACCTGGCCGTCCCTCTAATCTTTCAGCTCATACAAGGAGAAGACTGATCAGAGATGCAGCCAAGAGGCCCATGATCACTCTGGATGAACTGCAGAGATCTACAGCTGAGGTGGGAGACTCTGTCCATAGGACAACAATCAGTCGTATATTGCACAAATCTGGCCTTTATGGAAGAGTGGCAAGAAGAAAGCCATTTCTTAAAGATATCCATAAAAATTGATTTCACATGAATGGGAATACAGATATGTATCTGTAGGTCACAGATACCTAAAAAACAAAGTAGGGGTGTGGATCAGAAATCTGGTATCTGGTGTGACCAACAGGACAATCATGCAGCACGACACATCTTATTCACATAGAGTTGATCAGGCTGTTGATTGTGGCCTGTGGAATGTTGTCCCACTCCTCTACAATGTCTGTGTGAAGTTGCTGGATATTGGTGGGAACTGGAACGAGCTGTCATACATGTTGAGCCAGAGCATCCCAAACATGCTCAATTGTTGACATGTCTGGTGAGTATGCAGGCCATGGAAGAACTGGGACATTTTCCAGGAATTGTGTACAAATCCCTGAGTCATGGTCATGCATTATCATGCTGAAACATGAGTTGATGGCGGCGGATGAATGGGCCTCAGGATCTCGTGACGGTATTTCTGTGCATTCAAATTACCATTGATAAAATTCAATTGTATTTGTTGTCCGTAGCTTATGCCTGCCCATACCATGACCCCACCGCTACCATGGGGCAATCTGTTAACGCTGACATCAGCAAACCGCCCACACAACACCATACACGTGGTCTGTAGTTGTGTGGCAGGTTGGAAGTTCTGCCAAATTCTCTAAAACGATGTTGGATGCGGTTTATGATAGCGAAATTCACATTAAATTATCTGGCAACAGCTCTGGTGGACATTCCTGCAGTCAGCATGCGAATTGCACACTCCCTCAAAACTATTACACTGAGAAAAATACAAACGCATCTAGAGATTCTGGGTTCAAGTCCAGGCTCTATCGCAGCTGGTAGCGAATGGGAGACCCATGTGGCAGCGCACAGTTGGCCCAGCGTCGTCCGGGTTAGGGGAGGGTTTGCCAGCAGGGGATGTCCTTGTCCCATCGCGAACTAGCGACTCCTGTGGCGGGCCAGGGAGCAGTCGCCAGGTGTATGGTATTTCCTCCGACACACTGGTGCAGCTGGCTTCCGGGTTAAGTGGGCATTGTGTCAAGAAGCAGTGCGGCTTCGTTGGGTTCTCACGGCTCTCAACCTTCGCCTCTCCCGAGTCCGTACGGGAGTTGCAGTGATGAGACAAGACTGTAACTACCAATTGGATACCACGCAATTGGGGATAAAAAGGGGTTCAAAAAATAAATAAATAAAACACATCATGTAAAGTGTTGGTCCCATGTTTCATAAGATGAAGTAAAACATCCCAGAAATGTTCCATATGCACAAACAATTATTTCTCTCAAATTCTGTGCACAAATTTGTTTATATCCCTGTTAGTGATCATTTCTCCTTTTCCATGATAATCCATCCACCTGACAGGTGTGGCATATCAAGAAGATGATTAAACAGCATTATCATTACACAGGTGCACCTTGTGCTGGGGACAACAAAATGCCACTTTTAAAAATGTGAATTTTTGTTCAGTGTAATAGTTTTGAGGGAGCGTGCAATTGGCATGCTGACTGCAGTAATGTCTATGAAATGTATATCTGTCTGTAACATTATGATTGGCTGAGTGCGCCTGGCTGCCAAATTGGTGACCTATGCCCTCCAAGGCTGCACCCCTGCCCAGTCATATGAAATCCATAGATTAGGGCCTAATGTATTTATTTCAATTGATTTATTTCTTATTATGAACTGTAACTCAGTAAAAACATATAAATTGTTGCATGTTGTGTTTATACTTTTGTTCAGTATAATTTCACCCTAAAAGGAGATAGTCAGACAGGTATCTTGCAGTATACGTGTCCTACAATGTCTGGGTGTTCAATAGCTGATCTGTGTTCATGAAGCATCTATATAGTTATCATTAGTAAAAAAAAAGGAAGTTCAACAGCACTGAATATTTTTGATTTATTTACCCATCCATTCCCCAGTTGGTGCCCCAGGAGTTTTTCACGATCCAATATGGAGTGCTATTCTTTTCACCATATCCCACTGCCAGTACAGCATGGTTCACATTGTCTGTAGTATTCTTACACGTAGTGCTAGTACAAACAAAGAATACTTTATAAAACACATGGAGGACATGTTAATTCATTGTAATAGAGCAGGGGTGTCAAAGTCAAATGGACGGAGGGCCAAATAAAACATTTAGCTACAAGCCGAGGGCCGGACTGTTCGAATGTTCATTGAAAAATTTTTAAATGACGCATATAGTCTAGTGAACCTAATTGAACCTACTGAAAACCTAACAAATATATTCCAATATGATCAGATAAATAAAGCAATATTTTCTTATGGCTCTGTCAGTAATCTTTAATTTTCAACAGACACAAAAGACAAATTTCCTTTATATAAAAATCCCCATAACATGAACATTAAATGAAAGAAACCGGTATTCAAGGCACCATCAGTAGCCTATATTTTCTATTTTAGCAAAAGTGGGCTAAATTTACTTCAAAGAAAAAACAATAATAGCAATTTTCTATCATCCACTCAACTGAAATATTTTTAAAATATAATTGGATTGAAATACAATAAAATAAAGTGCAAAAATCTATTAATCAAAAACAACACTTTGTTTAAGGAGAAGTAACATGCAGTGAAAACAAATATTAAACTTGAACTTTTAAACTTGAACTGAGTAAAAACTCTAAATATGTGATTGCACAGTAATGTTCACTTGTTTGAGGTTGAGGGTGATACTTGGTGGTGTCCCATCTTTTCCACAAGTTCATCAATGTTCGGGGTAAGGCTCTGAGCTGAGGAAATCCTCAGAATTGAGTGGAGGTGTTCAGCAGTAAGTCGACTTCTGTGTGATGTTTTGTTCAAGTTCATCAAAGAAAACAGTTGTTCACACAGGTATGTGCTGCCAAACATAGACAACGTTTGAGCAGCCTGGATGCGCAGCTGGGGCATTGTGTCGGGGAGGAAACGGGCGAACTCCGCAGCACCCACTGCCGCATATTTTGCCCTCAGTGCATCATTGCATTGGAGGTCAATCAACTCCATTTGGAGGTTTGGTGGTGAGCTTTCCACGTCAACAGCAAATGGGTTACCGAGCAGTTCCAACCTGCTTTTGTGCTTCAAAGTCAGCAAATCGGCGTCGAAAGTCAGCGGCAAGCATACCTATTTTATCAGCCAACTGTGCGCTCGGGAACGCACTGGTAGAGAGCTTCTCTTTCATGGTCTGGCAGCTGGGAAAGTGGCTCAAATTTTCTTTCCGCATCTGCGTCTCCCACAGAGTCAGTTTGGTTTTAAATGCCTTCACTGTACTGTACATATCAGAGATGACACGATCCCGACCCTGCAGCTGCAAGTTCATTGCATTCAGATGACTCGTAATGTCACACAGAAAAGCCATTTCACACAGAAACATTTCGTCTCGGAGTTGTGTTGTGTCTTTCCCTTTGCTGTCCAAGAACAGACAAATCTCCTCACGAAGCTCGAAACATCTTTGAAGCACCTTTCCTGGCTTAGCCATCGCACCTCTGTGTGATAAGGCAAATCACCATGCTCCGTTTCTAACTCCGTCAGAAATGCCTTGAACTGGCGGTGATTCAAACCTTGGCTCTGATAAAGTTAACTGTGCGCGTGATGATGCTCATTACATGCTCCATTTTCAAGGCTTTACCGCACAACGCTTCCTGGTGTATGATACAATGATAAGCTGTCAGCTCACCTGTCGCGTTTTCCTCTTGCATCTTTTCCCGTATCTTCGCCACCAGTCCGCTCCTGTGTCCACACATCGCAGGTGCTCCGTCGGTTGTCAAACCCACGAGTTTTTCCCAAGGCAGCTCCATCTCATTTACACATCTTGACACCTCTTCATACAAATCATGCCCCGTAGTTGTGCCATGCATAGGACGAAAGCCAAAAACTCCTCTGTCACGCTTAGGCTGGAGTCCACTCCCCGCGGATGAAAATTGACAACTGGGCAATGTCAGAAATGTCGGTGCTCTCATCCACAGCCAAGGAATATGCAATGAAATCTTTTCCCTTTTCACAAGCTGCTCTTTTAGATTGATGGACAACTGGTCTACTCTCTCGGCAATGGTGTTTCTGCTCAGACTCACATTTAAAAAGAGTTGCCTTTTTCTGGGCAAACTTCGTCACAAACTTTAATCATGCAGTTTTTGATGAAATCCCCCTCCGTAAATGGCCGGGCTGATTTAGCGATCTCTTCTGCCAAAATAAAACTGGCCTTGACAGCAGCCTGGCCTTGTGATTTGGCTTTTTTGAACAGAGCCTGTCGAGATTTGAGGCCTCGTTTTAATTCCTCTGCCTTTTGTAGCCTTTGTTCCATGTCCATATTCTTGTTTTTGTCCGCGTGTTTCGTTTCATAATGTCGTCTCAGATTATACTCTTTCAGTACCGCCACACTTTCTCCACACAGAAGACACACAGGTTTTCCAGCTACCTCCGTGAACAAATACTCCGACTCCCACCTTGTTTGAAACCCCGGTTCTCAGTGTCCACCTTCCGTTTTGCCATTTTTGATGGGTATCTGAAAGTTAATTTTACTGTGATGCTGACAACTGCTGTGCCAATAAATATTGAAATGAAGCAGCCTACTGCTCGGTGCGTCACCGTTGCATTGTGGGAAATGTAGTATTGGTGCGTGTAAAAGATCTGCGGGCTGCCGGCTTGCTGCGGTCTGCGGGCCGGTTCTAATAATAAATCAAGATCATCCCAGGGGCCGTAAAAAACTTCTCGCGGGCCGGATGTGGCCCGCGGGCCTTGACTCTGACATATGTGTAATAGAGGGTCAAATGTGCAGTTTGTATACCTTATGTGAACGGCAAGGAGCTTTACAGTTCATGAAAGTCTTCTACTGCAACATTGTATGGCTCATAAGTACAGTCTTCTACCTTCCACACATTATTTGATAAGATTTGGAGGTTCACAATTCAATTCCCACAAAGCTCTTTAATCCTGCCACCCAACATGTATTGTCAAGTGGGAGTGATAAGGAACAACGGAGGGTACTGGGCTTACTCTCACCTGCTGTACACACCATCTTTGTAGTGGAGGAAATCATCAGTCACTTCATATCCAAAGCTGACTGGGTTCAGTCTGGCCACAGCATCAACCATGCCCTTTTCGTCATACTATTATAGGGCGGAAGACAGAACAACATACCAATTGCTGACTAAGAAAACAATGTTTAGGACAGATTCAGAGGTTGTAAAACGTTTAGTTTTAGTCTCTCACACTTGTTATGTTGACAACATCTTTCACGAAGGCAGCTGCCAACTCGGGCTTGAAATTGCAAGAGCCATCCTACGGAAAGTAATTGGGGTAAAGAAGTATATAGTGAGTAATCCAAACAAGTGAGTCATAAGGATTAAATACTAGTATAACGCTGTTACTTGGGTTATTAACATTTTCCTTTTTTACACTAAGAATAATTCATAAATACATACATGTCCCGTGTAAGGATAGTCATCTTCGGTCATGAGTCCGTTGTTGTATTTAACATACTCAAACGCCTGGCTTGGGAGTCCCCTGAAACCAATACAATACAGTAGCTGAATTATGTTTTTCCAGACAGACAGCTACAGTATGCATCAGGAGGCGTAGAAGTCACATGCAGGACAGGAGTGATAAGCTCATGTGATTTTAAGATGGTACTGTAGGCTACCAACCCCATACATCCATGATTGTTGAAGTCTTGAGCACAGTCCACCAGTTGCTGCTCAGACTGGAAAATATAGAATGATAACTCACAGACAAGGCTATTACCAACAACCATTCAACAACCAATTCAACTACAGTCTTTCTATTGTACCGCTTCATATGAAACCATACTTGGGAAACATAGTAGGTTGACTGCCAAAATCAGTGTGAAACAAAGTGTGAAACTGTAGAAAATACAAGAGAAATAGGGCTAGTTCTCACCAGAAGTGGGAGTTTTCCAGTAGCTATAGCGGTAACAGACTCAAGACAGCCGGTAGTGGAGAAGGTCCAGCAGCTTCCACAATGACCCTTAGAACACAACAATAGCACACTCACTCAACATGATATCAACACAGCACAGTCATAAATGTACAGCTTCTTTTATCTTTTTCACTCACCCGCAAACAGCCAATCCATCGGGAAATGACTTGGTCATGTTGTTGTGAATATACACTACAGTACAAACATTATGAACACCTGCTCTTTCCATGACAGACTGACCAGGTGAATCCAGGTCAAAACTTGGATCCCTTATTGATGTCACTTGTAAAATCCACTTCAATCAGTGTAGATAAAGGGCAGGAGACCGGTTAAAGATGGATTTTTAAGCCTTGAGACATGGATTGTGTGTGTTGTGCCATTCGGAAGGTGAATTGGCAAGACAAAAGAGTTCCTTTTAACGGGGTATCGTATTAGGTGCCAGGAGCAGTTTGTGTCACGCTCAATAGATTCCCCTGTGTATCAAGAATGGTCCACCACCCAAAGGACATCCAGCCAGTTTGACACAACCGTGGAAAGCATTGGAGTCAACATGGGCCAGCATCCCTATGGAATGCTTTTGACACCTTGTAGAGTCCATGCCCAGATGAATTGAGGCTGTTCTGAGGGCAAAACAGGGGGGGGGGTGCAACTCAATATTAGGAAGGTGTTCTTAATGTTTTGTACACTCAGTATATTTAGCCTATGAGGGAAACGTAGTACCTGATATTTGACAGGTGACACATAGTTTCCTTTCTCTCTCCAGTCCACAGAACCAGGATATGGCCCAGGGCTGCTGATGTGACTCCCTTTGGTGGCAGAGCAGTTCTGATGAAGATAAATGTAAGAACAATTACTATTGATTAGGCTATCTTATATCAGGGAAGCTCGTAGACTTATAATTGGGGTTAATTACAGGATCACATTTTAGTAAGTACATTTCACAGTGTAACGGTTTTCTAGGTGTGGTGGAGGAGAGTCGGACCAAAACGCAGCGTGTAGATTACGATTCATGTTTAATGAAAAAAAACACACTAAACAAACACTACAAAACAATAAACGTAACGAAAACCGAAACAGCCTAAACTGGTGCAAACTGACACTAGACAGTTACAAGGATACTAAGGACAATCACCCACAAACCAACCAAAGAATATGGCTGCCTAAATATGGTTCCCAATCAGAGACAACGATAAACACCTGCCTCTGATTGAGAACCACTCCAGACAGCCATAGACTTTGCTAGATACCCCACTAGCTACAATCCCAATACATACCAAAACCCCAAGACAAAACACACCACAATACAAAAACCCCATGCCACACCCTGGCCTGACCCAATACATGAAGATAAACACAAAATACTTTGACCAGGGCGTGACACACAGCTGTACCTGAGGTTCAGTCAGGAGGAAAGTCTTCCTAAACTCTGCAAAGCTCATGTCAGAAAACTGATTCAGTCCCACTGGGAAAAGGAAAGTTACAACATGTCAGAAAACTGATTCAGTCCCACTGGGAAAAGGAAAGTTACAACATGTCAGAAAACTGACTCAGTCCCACTGGGAAAAGGAAAGTTACAACATGTCAGAAAACTGACTCAGTCCCACTGGGAAAAGGAAAGTTACAACATGTCAGAAAACTGATTCAGTCCCACTGGGAAAAGGAAAGTTACAACATGTCAGAAAACTGACTCAGTCCCACTGGGAAAAGGAAAGTTACAACATGTCAGAAAACTGACTCAGTCCCACTGGGAAAAGGAAAGTTACAACATGTCAGAAAACTGACTCAGTCCCACTGGGAAAAGGAAAGTTACAACATGTCAGAAAACTGACTCAGTCCCACTGGGAAAAGGAAAGTTACAACATGTCAGAAAACTGACTCAGTCCCACTGGGAAAAGGAAAGTTACAACATGTCAGAAAACTGACTCAGTCCCACTGGGAAAAGGAAAGTTACAACATGTCAGAAAACTGACTCAGTCCCACTGGGAAAAGGAAAGTTACAACATGTCAGAAAACTGACTCAGTCCCACTGGGAAAAGGAAAGTTACAACATGTCAGAAAACTGACTCAGTCCCACTGGGAAAAGGAAAGTTACAACATGTCAGAAAACTGACTCAGTCCCACTGGGAAAAGGAAAGTTACAACATGTCAGAAAACTGACTCAGTCCCACTGGGAAAAGGAAAGTTACAACATGTCAGAAAACTGACTCAGTCCCACTGGGAAAAGGAAAGTTACAACATGTCAGAAAACTGACTCAGTCCCACTGGGAAAAGGAAAGTTACAACATGTCAGAAAACTGACTCAGTCCCACTGGGAAAAGGAAAGTTACAACATGTCAGAAAACTGACTCAGTCCCACTGGGAAAAGGAAAGTTACAACATGTCAGAAAACTGACTCAGTCCCACTGGGAAAAGGAAAGTTACAACATGTCAGAAAACTGACTCAGTCCCACTGGGAAAAGGAAAGTTACAACATGTCAGAAAACTGACTCAGTCCCACTGGGAAAAGGAAAGTTACAACATGTCAGAAAACTGACTCAGTCCCACTGGGAAAAGGAAAGTTACAACATGTCAGAAAACTGACTCAGTCCCACTGGGAAAAGGAAAGTTACAACATGTCAGAAAACTGACTCAGTCCCACTGGGAAAAGGAAAGTTACAACATGTCAGAAAACTGACTCAGTCCCACTGGGAAAAGGAAAGTTACAACATGTCAGAAAACTGACTCAGTCCCACTGGGAAAAGGAAAGTTACAACATGTCAGAAAACTGAGTCCCACTGGGAAAAGGAAAGTTACAGTCCCCCACTGGGAAAAGGAAAGTTACAACATGTCAGAAAACTGACTCAGTCCCACTGGGAAAAGGAAAGTTACAACGTGTCAGAAAACTGACTCAGTCCCACTGGGAAAAGGAAAGTTACAACGTGTCAGAAAACTGACTCAGTCCCACTGGGAAAAGGAAAGTTACAACGTGTCAGAAAACTGACTCAGTCCCACTGGGAAAAGGAAAGTTACAACGTGTCAGAAAACTGACTCAGTCCCACTGGGAAAAGGAAAGTTACAACGTGTCAGAAAACTGACTCAGTCCCACTGGGAAAAGGAAAGTTACAACGTGTCAGAAAACGGATTCAGTCCCACTGGGAAAAGGAAAGTTACAACGTGTCAGAAAACGGATTCAGTCCCACTGGGAAAAGGAAAGTTACAACGTGTCAGAAAACGGATTCAGTCCCACTGGGAAAAGGAAAGTTACAACGTGTCAGAAAACGGATTCAGTCCCACTGGGAAAAGGAAAGTTACAACGTGTCAGAAAACGGATTCAGTCCCACTGGGAAAAGGAAAGTTACAAGGTGTCAGAAAACGGATTCAGTCCCACTGGGAAAAGGAAAGTTACAAGGTGTCAGAAAAAGTCCCACTGGGAAAAGGAAAGTTACAACGTGTCAGAAAACGGATTCAGTCCCACTGGGAAAAGGAAAGTTACAACGTGTCAGAAAACGGATTCAGTCCCACTGGGAAAAGGAAAGTTACAACGTGTCAGAAAACGGATTCAGTCCCACTGGGAAAAGGAAAGTTACAACGTGTCAGAAAACGGATTCAGTCCCACTGGGAAAAGGAAAGTTACAACGTGTCAGAAAACTGATTCAGTCCCACTGGGAAAAGGAAAGTTACAACGTGTCAGAAAACTGATTCAGTCCCACTGGGAAAAGGAAAGTTACAACGTGTCAGAAAACTGATTCAGTCCCACTGGGAAAAGGAAAGTTACAACGTGTCAGAAAACTGATTCAGTCCCACTGGGAAAAGGAAAGTTACAACGTGTCAGAAAACTGATTCAGTCCCACTGGGAAAAGGAAAGTTACAACGTGTCAGAAAACTGATTCAGTCCCACTGGGAAAAGGAAAGTTACAACGTGTCAGAAACCTGATTCAGTCCCACTGGGAAAAGGAAAGTTACAACGTGTCAGAAAACTGATTCAGTCCCACTGGGAAAAGGAAAGTTACAACGTGTCAGAAAACTGATTCAGTCCCACTGGGAAAAGGAAAGTTACAACGTGTCAGAAAACTGATTCAGTCCCACTGGGAAAAGGAAAGTTACAACGTGTCAGAAAACTGATTCAGTCCCACTGGGAAAAGGAAAGTTACAACGTGTCAGAAAACTGATTCAGTCCCACTGGGAAAAGGAAAGTTACAACGTGTCAGAAAACTGATTCAGTCCCACTGGGAAAAGGAAAGTTACAACGTGTCAGAAAACTGATTCAGTCCCACTGGGAAAAGGAAAGTTACAACGTGTCAGAAAACTGATTCAGTCCCACTGGGAAAAGGAAAGTTACAACGTGTCAGAAAACTGATTCAGTCCCACTGGGAAAAGGAAAGTTACAACGTGTCAGAAAACTGATTCAGTCCCACTGGGAAAAGGAAAGTTACAACGTGTCAGAAAACTGATTCAGTCCCACTGGGAAAAGGAAAGTTACAACGTGTCAGAAAACTGATTCAGTCCCACTGGGAAAAGGAAAGTTACAACGTGTCAGAAAACTGATTCAGTCCCACTGGGAAAAGGAAAGTTACAACGTGTCAAAAAACTGATTCAGTTACAACGTGTCAGAAAACTGATTCAGTCCCACTGGGAAAAGGAAAGTTACAACGTGTCAGAAAACTGATTCAGTCCCACTGGGAAAAGGAAAGTTACAACGTGTCAGAAAACTGATTCAGTCCCACTGGGAAAAGGAAAGTTACAACGTGTCAGAAAACTGATTCAGTCCCACTGGGAAAAGGAAAGTTACAACGTGTCAGAAAACTGATTCAGTCCCACTGGGAAAAGGAAAGTTACAACGTGTCAGAAAACTGATTCAGTCCCACTGGGAAAAAAGTTACAACGTGTCAAAAACTGATTCAGTCCCACTGGGAAAAGGAAAGTTACAACGTGTCAGAAAACTGATTCAGTCCCACTGGGAAAAAGGAAAGTTACAACGTGTCAGAAAACTGATTCAGTCCCACTGGGAAAAGGAAAGTTACAACGTGTCAGAAAACTGATTCAGTCCCACTGGGAAAAGGAAAGTTACAACGTGTCAGAAAACTGATTCAGTCCCACTGGGAAAAGGAAAGTTACAACGTGAAAAACTGTTCAGTCCCACTGGGAAAAGGAAAGTTACAACGTGTCAGAAAACTGATTCAGTCCCACTGGGAAAAGGAAAGTTACAACGTGTCAGAAAACTGATTCAGTCCCACTGGGAAAAGGAAAGTTACAACGTGTCAGAAAACTGATTCAGTCCCACTGGGAAAAGGAAAGTTACAACGTGTCAGAAAACTGATTCAGTCCCACTGGGAAAAGGAAAGTTACAACGTGTCAGAAAACTGATTCAGTCCCACTGGGAAAAGGAAAGTTACAACGTGTCAGAAAACTGATTCAGTCCCACTGGGAAAAGGAAAGTTACAACGTGTCAGAAAACTGATTCAGTCCCACTGGGAAAAGGAAAGTTACAACGTGTCAGAAAACTGATTCAGTCCCACTGGGAAAAGGAAAGTTACAACGTGTCAGAAAACTGATTCAGTCCCACTGGGAAAAGGAAAGTTACAACATGTCAGAAAACTGATTCAGTCCCACTGGGAAAAGGAAAGTTACAACATGTCAGAAAACTGATTCAGTCCCACTGGGAAAAGGAAAGTTACAACATGTCAGAAAACTGATTCAGTCCCACTGGGAAAAGGAAAGTTACAACATGTCAGAAAACTGATTCAGTCCCACTGGGAAAAGGAAAGTTACAACATGTCAGAAAACTGATTCAGTCCCACTGGGAAAAGGAAAGTTACAACATGTCAGAAAACTGACTCAGTCCCACTGGGAAAAGGAAAGTTACAACATGTCAGAAAACTGACTCAGTCCCACTGGGAAAAGGAAAGTTACAACGTGTCAGAAAACTGATTCAGTCCCACTGGGAAAAGGAAAGTTACAACGTGTCAGAAAACTGATTCAGTCCCACTGGGAAAAGGAAAGTTACAACATGTCAGAAAACTGATTCAGTCCCACTGGGAAAAGGAAAGTTACAACATGTCAGAAAACTGATTCAGTCCCACTGGGAAAAGGAAAGTTACAACATGTCAGAAAACTGATTCAGTCCCACTGGGAAAAGGAAAGTTACAATAGTTGTAAGATATCATACCTGTAACATACATAAAGCTATATTATGAATACATTGGGAGTTAAGTTGTGACTGGGAAAACAGGAAGAAATGGACAAATAGTTTAAAATAAATAAATGCATAGCCTACTTGAGAACGTGTGCTTCCCTGCATTATGATAGTGGATTCTCCTCTTATGCCCAGTGAAGATGTTCAGGCGATGGTGGTACTCCTCCAGAGCATAGACTTTATTATACTGTAATAACAAAAACACCTATAGGCAGTCAGTCAACTAAAGATGATAACCTCATACTGACAAGCAAATACATTTGAGGAAGGTCTTGGCCTACTGCTTTCATTTCTTACAGGAAGGAACAAGATGACTGTGTACAGTAACTCTGGTATGTAGGCTACTGTATGTCATCTGCTTTCCTAAAAAATAACACGTGACAGATTTACATTGTAGCCTTTACAGTTTCACATACCTGTAACATCCATTGTTTGAAGTGATATTCCTCTTTAAAAATAATAAATTAAAAAAGAATAAAACACACATATGATCAGTTAGACCTATGATTTTGATGGTCACATTGTTACAAGTTTGAAACGGTCACTTTTCTGTGCAATGTTAACATTGTAGGCTATAGCATGTGTCACTGCTGCATGCATGAATTATGCAATTTAATACGCTATAAATCAAATCTAAGTTTATTTATCACATGTGCCGAATACAATCTTACAGTGAAATGGCTACTTACAGTCTCTAACCAATAATGCAAAAAAATGTATTATGTAAACAATAGGTAAGTAAAGAAATAAAACAATAGTTATATACAGTAGCGATGCAAGTAGCGAGGCTACATACAGACACCGGTTCGTCTGGCTGATTGAGGTAGTATGTACATGTAGATATGGTTAAAATGACTATTTATATATGATGAACAGAGAGTAGCAGTAGCGTAAAAGAGGGGTTGGCGGGTGGCAGGATACAATGCAGATCGCCCGGTTAGCTAATGTGCGGGAGCACTGGTTGGTCGGCCCAATTGAGGTAGTATGTACATGAATGTATTGTTCAAGTGACGGGTGACGGGTTAAAGTGAGGCTATTCATTTCGGTAGCCTAATTATGATCTTTGCTTTTTCATTAGGCTTATTAAGTACAGTCTGGTCAACTGCCCAGATCAAGATCAGAAACATAATTTGTGAAGTTAACGGTCCACACAAAACTCGCTTTCATCTGCAGTGCACTGCATGGCTTGTTGCACTTGACTTTCAGTTTGTTTCTTCCTCCACACGTCGATGTGTGCGTCCAAAGGGGATGCGGGATATGAACAACAAACAGATTAGGGGAGTTATGCTTACCTTCAGGTAAAAACAAGGGTGTTAAATTGGCTAAATGCAAAAAAGCAAGAATAAAAGCAACAGTATACAGCGTCATACTTCCGCGTGTGTTTCGCAACCAATGCATCACATGACTTGAGTAACCTATCCATGTCCTTGTGGCAGGGTCGGTTATCAACGTTTTTTTCTTTTTAGCATTTAATGGACAACTATTACAATCTGGTAATTAATTGTTACCTAATTATTTAATATTTATATAAAAACATCTGCATCGGGCCTTTAAAATTGTAGATTAGAACTTTACACATCTTTATACACTGCCACACATTCATATTTTTCAGGCAGTTAAAATAAAGACTATTGTCATACAACTGTAGTGATTATTCAAAATTCACAGTCCACAGCCCAGAACATAATGCATCTCTAACTCTATGTGTGTCCTTCTGTCACAGCTCTTTCTTTGGGTCAGTGATGAATCATTTAAAATGGAAAATTATTGCTTGCAGAACATTTTCTTAAAAATTTTATGAAAATGTCATCAGCTCATATGGTTTAAACTTTTTAAACTTGGCCACAAGAGGACAGTGCACTCCTTATAAACCAGAGCCTGCTATGAGAGATCCGTCCTGTAGATGGCAGTATAATATCACTGCAAAACTGATATGATGGAACTGAAAGAGCAACGGCGTCTTCTGCAACAGAGCCACTCCCAATTACGTATACATATTAACATTGCTCTTCTCTCTCCAACTCAGCTGTGGAGTGGGAGGTAATTGTGTTAATGCAGAACCCTAGATAGTCAGTTATTATCACCTCCTCTTCAAATATGGTGAGCTACAGGTAAACAGTGCCTTCGTAAAGTATTCAGACCCCTTGATTTTTTTCCACATTTTGTTACATTACAGCCTTATTCTAAAATGGATTTAAAAATAATAATAATCATCAACCTCCACACAATATCGCATAATGACACTGCAAAAATAGGCTGTTAGACATTTTTACTAATTTATACAAGATTTAATAACTTCATTATGACGTTTACATAAGTATTCAGAACCTTTACTCAGTCCTTTGTTGAAGCACCTTTGGCAGCGATTACAGTCTCGAGTCTTCTTGGGTATGATGCTACAAGCTTGGTAGACCTGTATTTGGGGAGTTCCTCCTATTCTTCTCTGCAGATCCTCTCCAGCTCTGTCAGGTTGGATGGGGAGCGTCGGTGCACAGCTATTTTCAGGTTTCTCCAGAGATGTTCGATGGGGTTAAAGTCTGGGCTCTGGCTGGGCAACTCAAGGACATTCAGAGACCTGTCTTGAAGCCACTCCTGCGTTGTCTTGGCTGTGTTCTTAGGGTCATTGACCTGTTGGAAGGTGAACCTTCGCCCCAGTCTGAGGTCCTGAGCACGCTGGAGCAGGTTTTCATCAAGGATCTCTCTGTACTTTGTTCCGTTCATCTTTCCCTCAATCCTAGTCTAGCCTCTCAGTCTCTGCCTCTGAAAAACATCAACACATCATGATGCTGCCACCACCATGTTTCACCATAGAGATGGTGCCACGTTTCCGACAGACTTCAGGCAAAGAGTTCAATCTTGGTTTCATCAGACCAGAGAATCTTGTTTGTCATGGTCTGAGTCCTTTAGGTGCTTTTTTGGTAAACTCCAAGCCGGCTGTCATGTGCTTTTTACTGAGGAGTGGCTTCTGTCTGGCCACTCTACCATAAAGGCCTGATTGGTGGAGTGCTGCAGAGATGGTTGTCCTTCTGGAAGGTTCTCCCATCTCCACACAGGAACTCTGTCACAGGGACCATCGGGTTCTTGTTCTCCTCCCTGACCAAGGCCGCCTCCTCCGATTGTTCAGTTTGACTGGCCGGCCAGCTCTAAGAAGAGTCTTGGTGGTTCCAAACTTCTCCCATTTAAAAATGATGGAGGACACTGTGTTCTTGTGGACCTTCAATGCTGCAGAAATGTTTTGGTACCCTTCCCCAGATCTCTGCCTCAACACAATCCTGTCTCGGAGCTCTACGGACAATTCCTTCGACCTCATTACATGATTTCTGCTCTGACATGCACTGTCAATTGTGGGACCTTATATAGACAGGTGTGTGCTTTTCCAAATCATGTCCAATCAATTGAATTTACAACAGATGGACTCCAATCAAGTTATAGAAACATCTCAAGGATGATCAATGGAAACCTGTTTTTGCTTTGTCATTATGGGGTATTGTGTGTAGATTGATGAGGAAAAATATGGATTTAAACAATTTTAGAGTCAGGCTGTGACGTAGCAAAATGTGGAAAAAGTAAAGGGGCCTGAATACCTTCTGAATGCACTGTATATCACCATGCTGATGCACCATACTACTAAGGGTTAAGGGTTAAGGTTACGGGTTAGGGAAAATAGGATTTTGAATGGGACTGAATTGTGTGTCTCCACAAGGTCCGTTATACAGGACTGTGTGTGTTTGTGGGTGTGACAGTTTAGGGTTTGTATTAATGAAGGAGAGATGAGGCCTGGGGGAAAATAAGACTGTAAATCAGCCAGCCCATCCTCTGTCTCTCTCTCACTCTGTCTCAACCCCCTACAGAGAGAAAGGAAGAGAATATCCAGCAAAGTGAATGGAGGATGTGCTTGCTATGCTGCTCCTTGCATCAGTCTGGTTAAAGGACAGTCACTCGTACTAATGACCAACTCATACTGAAGCAGGGAGGCTATGGACTGTCCCAAATCACACCCTATTCCAATGGTTTGCACTATTTCAGAACCACATAGGCCAGTGTTCTTCATTCCTGGGCCTGCAGAGCCACATGGTGTGCACCCCCCACTCTGCAAGGTGTCGAAAGTGTTCCATAGGGATGCTGACGCATGTTGACTCCAATTCTTCCCACATTTGTCACAATTTGGCTGGATGTCTATTGGGTGGTGGACCATTCTTGAAACACATGGGAAACTGTTGAGCATTAAAAACCCAGCAGCGTTGCAGTTCTTGTCACAAACTGGTGCGCCTGTGGCCTCGTTCAAAGGCACTTACATTTTTTGTCTTGCCCATTCACCCTCTAAATGGTACACATACAGTGCAGTGTCTCGATTGTCTCAAGACTTAAATATCCTTCTTTAACCTGTCTCCCCTTCATCTACACCGATTGAAGTGAATTTAATGAGTTACATCAATAAGGGATCATAGCTTTCACCTGGTATGTCTATGTTATGGCAAGAGTGTTCTTAATGTTTTGTATAGTCAATATGTATGTACAATATATTTTTCTGATGATAAATTAACTACTAAACTTAATTTTTAGGACCACACTTTCTCATAATTATTTATTAAAAGATCTGTCAGCTGTATTTTGTGAAAGGGGGCACACTGACTGGACCCTCCCCCCCTAGAGCAAAGATATGCTAGGCAGGACGCTAGTGCATGTGGTTATGCAGACAGTATTGTCAGTGGAAGAGGAGAGAGAGTGTCAAGTGACATACACAACGTTTGATTTGATTTTAGCTGCCGGCGATGGACAGAACTCCCAGGAGGTATGTTTGTAAATTAATTTGATCAAGCTATGTGGCCTGTTGGGGCGGCAGGTAGCCTAGTGGTTCGAGCGTTGGACTAGTATCAGAAAGGTTGCAAGATTGAATCCCCAAGCTGACAAGGTAACAATTTGTCGTTCTGCCCCTGAGCAAGGCAGTTAACCCACTGTTCCTAGGCCGTCATTGAAAATAACAATTTGTTCTTAAAACTGATTTGCCTAGTTAAATAAAGGTCAAATTAAAAATGGATTCCTTCTGGATGAATAAAGAAAACAGATATGTTTTGTTGTTTCTCTGTAATACTAGCCACCTAGCAATTTTATTATTTTTGCTTTAGTTAGCCAGCTAGAAAATACTTTAGTTAGCCAGCTAAAAAATTATTTAGATATCCAGCTAGAAAATACAAAACTTGGGAAGCTCATAGACTTAGAATTCTAGACTTCTGATACTATATACCAGTGTGGCAGTTGTACTAAACTCCTGGCATAACGGTTTGTAAAGAATTAATGTGCATCATTGATTAAAATGACAATTCAACAGGTAAAGATGAATGCTTAAATAGCCTATGCAGAAAAATAGACATACTATATTTTTTTTAACGTAGAATTAGGCATATCGATTATTGCGCTAGATTGCAGTAAAAAGCTGTTTCAGGTGTTTGAAAGATGCTCCACCTCATTTACTTTGTGCCTCCTCTAAAATAATAGGTGCATGATGCCCCTGTGTGCAGTGTACGTGTATGTGACGTGTGTCGATGTGCATCTGCGTGTGTAAGTTGACATCTGTGTGACAGTTGTAGGAGATTTATTTACACATCACTGTATGGTACAGACGGACTCTCTGAAGGCAGCCTAACACACTTTCCAGCTATCACTCGTAATGTGTGTGTATGTGACAGATAGTGTGTGATGAGCGCATAGCTGTTGTTATTCAGCAACAGCCTCTGATGGCAGCAGAAGATGGGGAGAGAGACGCAGATAGAGATGAGGGAGGGGAAAGAGAAAGAGAGAGACGGAGAGAGCGAGACGAAGACAGAGAGAGAGGGGTTGAGAGAGAAAGAATGGGCTGAGAGAAAGAGGGATTGAAATAGAGAGAAAGTGAACAAGCCATTGAGTGAGAGAGGTGAGTTGGGGTTAAAGGATTAAGGTTTAATGGTTTGTGGTCTGTTCTGGTTTTAGTGTGCTCTACTTTGGGTGCTATGTAGTTATTTAGACATAGCTACAGGCAAGTTGTTCACTGGTCCTCTGTACAGGAAGTGGCCATTTAAAACAGATAGTGTAACAAGCCTCATCAGTATAGGTGCATGGGTCTTCATCTCCACCAGGGAAACCAGCAATAAATCAAATGTCTGTGTGTTTAAATCTTCCTGCAGTTTTCTCAGCAGATGGACCATAATATGATCATCATTATTCTCGATCTTCAAGCAATTCATACTCTTTAACTTGCAAAACTATACTTTGGTGGAAGACAGTGATGCTCAAAGGATGGTTTTGGGTGTGATGTGGTATGATATACTGGATATTAATTATGTTGTTTATGTTTGACTATTATGTGCAATACCTCCACATCTTGCCCCTTTCTTTTCAAGCTCACCCCACCGTCCTCTTGCTCTCGTCCTTTCACCCATTCTCCTCTCTCTCACACCCCATCTCTCTCCCCTTCAGCTCACCCCTCTCCTCTGCCTCTCACCTCCCTTTCACTGTCACCTTTCTGGCCTTCAGATCAACTGTCTCTTCCCTGCCTCTCAACCTCTCTCTCTCTCTCTCTCCTCTCACCTCTCTCACCCTCCTCCCTCTCAACCCTCACCTCTCAACCCTCACCTCTCAACCCTCACCTCTCTCTGAAGGGAAACTACAGCATACAATGATGTTCTAGATTATTCTGTGCTTCCAACTTTGTGGCAACACTTTCCTGTTTCAGCTTGACAATGCCCCCGTGAACAAAGCAAGGTTCATACAGAAATGGTTTTCTGAGATCGGTGTGGAAGATTTTAACTGGCCTGCACAGAGCCCTTACCTCAACCCCATCGAACACCTTTGAGATTAATTGAAACACCGTCTGCGAGCCAAGCCTAATCGCCCCAAATCCGTGCCCGACCTCACTAATGCTCTAATGCTCTCCGCAGCAATGTTCCAACATCTAGTGGAAAGCCTTCCCAGAAGAGTGGAGGCTGTTTAAAGCAGAAAATCCATTTTAATGCCCATGATTTTGGAATGAGATGTTCGACGAACATGTAATGTATGTCTCTCTGTCTCGCTGTCTCTCTCCCTTACTTAAAAAGCCTGGTGTTCCCACAGCTGAGCTGATCACGTTAGATCAATGGCTGGACAAAGAGCAGTGGTGAGGTGTGTGCAGTCAGGTTATCACACGTAACATAAAACACACATACTGATGCACGCTTGGACACCAACACACACACATAAGCACACACACACACACACACACACACACACACACACACACACACACACACACACACACACACACACACACACACACACACACACACACACACACACACACACACACACACACACACACACACACACACACACACACACACACACACACACTCATTTACGTTTGTAGGCAGACACCGTGGGTCTCACAGTCCACAGAACCCACCTGGTTCCCTCTATTCATGTCTCTCTCTCCCCGTGTCCTGCTCTCCCTGTCTCGCTGTGTGTCTCTCTCTATGTCTCTCTCTCCCTCTCTGTGTGTATCTCTCTATGTCTCTCTCTCCCTCTCTGTGTGTCTCTCTCCATGTCTCTCTCTCTCTTGCTACAAACCTTTCTGGGAATTCTTTCTGATTATAATGCATGTATCCATTACCAGTATTTGCATTTTGTCTTCACTGGCCTTGTGTTTTATAGAAGGGTCTCGATGATCAGTACTTGTCCCAGCTGAAGACCACTATAATGCATGATACATTAACCTTTTCCATGTCATTCAATATTGAGAGGGATAGTTGACTTTTCCAACAAGGTTGACTTGAGTAGCTTGCTTGTATACTAACTTCCTAACCCTACCCCTAACCCTAGCCCTACCCCTAACTCTAACTTTAACCCTACACCCTCTTCCCCTCACCAACAGTAATGATGCAGTGAGGAGTTTTCCTTCTCCCACGCTGATGATGTACAGCACAGTAGTTGTGAGCCAGCCATCCAGAGAGACATTTATCATCCTCTCCCCTGACAGGGGGTTGCTGTAGCAATGCCAACCGCTGCAGATACCTCACCCATACATCAAGCTTGGCAGCCATTTTCCATCCGGCATTCTGCTTCCTATTTGTCATTCATCAGGAAGAGGCAAGGATACCCTGTCTGAGTGTTTATTACGTCTGAAACGCCCAGCCATAAAAGCAGACAGCTTTGTCATTCACCGCTACTAATAAGTAATGCAATGACACCGGGACACTGATTTATAACGTCAGAAAAGCTCAACACAGCAGCGTCTCCACAGCCCAGGGTGAATGCAGCGATAATAACCATCTCAAATGAGACTTTATTTATATAACTAGGAGCTTACGTACGTAAACAGCGTCTAGAGCAGTAAAAATAAACGTTTTGTCATACCCAGCCAACCGGTTTATAACAGTGCTTAACAGGCAGGTAGTGTGAACAAAACAAACATACTCTATTAGATAAAAGGCCATACATAAGGTTGGTGTTGTGAAGCTTTTATGAATGTTGCATGCCTTGTCCCAAAGGCCTTGGTCATGAACTGTTGGTGCCGTTTCCAAGAAACAATAGACAGGTGTATTTTCCTTTTGTTGCATTTTGTTTCCTATTATTTACCATTCTAGAGTTTGGTTTGAACAAGTCAACAGGCCTATAACAGGATAGGTGTCCCGCCTGCTCCCTCCTGCCGGTCTACTGACCACCGGTCCTGGCAACCCACATTGTGTACATCTGGCAACCATGTAGCCCTCAGTAGCCTCTGTCATCAGGTAGTATTGGTTTTGGTTACGTTCAGTACGCTTCTCCTGTTTTGTGTTTATCTTCATGTTTATTATTATTCAACTCACCTTCTGCAACTGCTTCCTGACTAGCAAAACAGAATCCATGGGAATGTCTTCCCTCCAGGCTTCTCACGCCCTGATTAGGCCTACTTCCCATTTACAGAGTATGTGTCCTAAATGTCACCATATTCCCTATAAAGAGCTGCATTTTGGAATGCTGATTCTGTCTCTGTACGCATCAGTGGTGCTGAACGGCTGCTATTGGCTTGTTAGTTTACTTCAGCCTCAGACCTTTTACTCTTATGACAAAGTAACCGCACAAAGATCATCTGGGTGTCAGAACAGCTCTGTTAGCAACCAGGAACCAATTTCAAAATGTAATGCCAAGACATTTGATCAAAGTTGAGCTATTCATTTACCAAGAGACTGTAAAGATAGCTGTTTAGTCCAGATGTAAATAGGATATGTGTTTAATATGTATAGTCTCTGTGGTATTGTGGAATGTCTCTGTGCGTTTGGATTATACTAAACATTGTTTTGGTCTTGTTTCTGTTTCATAGATAGTCAGGTAAAGCTGTGTGCTCTGACTTTAGGGTCTATGATTATTCCCTGTAGGCTCTGAGGTGATGAGGAACTGGCTGAATGACATCACCCTGCTAGCATGGCCTGGGGTGTCCACACAACACCTGGCACACACACACACACACACACACACACACACACACACACACACACACACACACACACACACACACACACACACACACACACACACACACACACACACACGCAAACGCAGCAGCAATGCATCACATCTTTTTGGCAATTGATGCCCCCAAACAGCCAAGATTCAAACATCAAAACAACTAAACCTAACACAGAAGCATTTAGCTTAGAGGCACCCAGCCACCCACACAGTCATCTAGTGCCCCATAGTGCCATTGTTCCAGTGAGTAGTGTCCTGGACTTTCCATTTTACTACAACAGATGGCCAGTGGCCTGGCTGCCAGAGTCTGTAGCTAGCACCTCCACACCACATTCACCTGATTGGTGTCTGCTCCGGGGCTCTCTGTGAGTGTGTGTGTGTGTGTGTGTGTGTGTGTGTGTGTGTGTGTGTGTGTGTGTGTGTGTGTGTGTGTGTGTGTGTGTGTGTGTGTGTGTGTGTGTGTGTGTGTGTGTGTGTGTGTGTGTGTGTGTGTGTGTGTGTGTGTGTGTGTGTGTGTGTGTGTGTGTGTGTGTGTGTGTGCCTGATTATGCCAGTGAGCTGCACCATAGAGGCTATTAGGGTGGCTATACTACACCACGACCCTGGCATCTGAATAGGAGCGCGGGACAGATACGATTTGAACTGCTGTGCCAGGATCCAATCCCCCACCACATCAGTGTGTGAGAGGGAGCATCTCTATACACCTCATATATGTAAAAGCAACTTCAGTTTCTACTGCAGAAACACGTACAGTAAATGTCTGCTTTATGGTGATGTGCGGTACATAACACTGTACACACTGATACGTTCCTCAACTGAGCTCAGTAAATGCATAACCAGGGAGATATCACAGTAATGTAAACATAGTTACAAATTCAATTCATGAAGTAATTGACAACATTGTAAACATACCAATATCCATTACTTACAGAGGACCATGATCGAATAACAAATATCTCTGTTTGGCAAGAGAGTGAGAGCAGTCACACACACACACACACACACACACACACACACACACACACACACACACACACACACACACACACACACACACACACACACACACACACACACACACACACACAAAACAGTTTTTCACACACACACACACAAATTTCTTGTTAACAAACAATATTTTTGGCAACACACATCACTTTGTGCATGACACACACATTTTTCACAACAATTGTTTACAGACACACATTTCACATAATTCACTGTACACAATTCCAGTGGGTCAGAAGTTTACACACACACACACACAAACAGCAAAATTCACACAAAACACACATAAGCTTCTAATAGGCTAATTGACACACAGTCAATTGGACACACCACACATGTATTTCAAAGCCTACCTTCAGCACTTTGCTTGGCACACAAAGAAATAAGCAAGACCTCAGAAAAAAATTGTCACACACACGCCCATCATACCACTCAGGAAGGAGACGCATTCTGTCTCCTAGAGATGAACACACACAACACACACAGAACACACAGCACAAGACCACACAACACAAACACACACACACACACACACAACACTGACACACACACACACTGTACACACACAACACACACACACACACACACACACACACACACACACACACACACACACACACACACACACACAGTTGAAGTCGAAGGTTTACATATACTTAGGTTGGAGTCATTAAAACTAGTTTTTCAACCACTCCACAAATTTCTTGTTAACAAACTATATTTTTGGCAAGTCGGTTAGGACATCTACTTTGTGCATGACACAAGTCATTTTTCCAACAATTGTTTACAGACAGATTATTTCACTTATAATTCACTGTATCACAATTCCAGTGGGTCAGAAGTTTACATACATTATGTCGACTGTGCCTTTAAACAGCTTGGAAAATTCCAGAAAACGATGTTATGGCTTTATAAGCTTCTAATAGGCTAATTGACATCACTTGAGTCAATTGGAGATGTACCTGTGGATGTATTTCAAAGCCTACCTTCAAGCTCTTTGCTTGGCATCATGGGAAAATGCAAAGAAATAAGCCAAGACCTCAGAAAAAAAATTGTCTGGTTCATCCTTGGGAGCAATTTCCAAATGCCTGAAGGTACCACGTTCATCTGTACAAACAATAGTACGCAAGTATAAACACCATGGGACCACGCAGCCATCATACCACTCAGGAAGGAGACGCATTCTGTCTCCTAGAGATGAACATACTTTGGTGAGAAAAGTGCAAATCAATCCCAGAACAACAGCAAAGGACCTTGTGAAGATGCTGGAGGAAACAGGTACAAAAGTATCTATATCCACAGTAAAATGAGTCCTATATCGACCTATATCGACCTGAAAGGCTACTCTGCAAGGAACAAGTCACTGCTCCAAAACTACCATAAAAAATCCAGACTACGGTTTGCAACTGCACATGAGGACAAAGATTGTACTTTTTTGGAGAAATGTCCTCTGGTCTGATGAAACAAAAATCGAACTGTTTGGCCATAATGGCCATCGTTATGTTTGGAGGAAAAAGGGAGAGGCTTGCAAGCCGAAGATCACCATCCCAACCGTGAAACACGTGGGTGGCACCATCATGTTGTGGGGGTGCTTTGCTGCAGGAGGGACTGGTGCACTTCACAAAATAGATGGCATCATGAGGGAGGAAAATTATGTGGATATATTTAAGCAATGACCGCAAGCATACTTCCAAAGTTGTGGCAAAATGGCTTAAGGACAACAAAGTCAAGATATTGGAGTGGCTATCACAAAGCCCTGACCTATAGAAAATATGTGGCCTGAACTGAAAAAGCATGTGTGAGCAAGGAGGCCAACAAACCTGACTCAGTTACACCAGGAGGAATAGGCCAAAATTCACCCACTTATTGTGGGAAGCTTGTGGAAGGCTACCCAAAATGTTTGACCCAAGTTAAACAATTTAAAGGCAATGCTACCAAATACTAATTGAGTGCATGTAAACTTCTGATCCACTGGGAATGTCATGAAAGATAAAAGCAGAAATAAATTATTCTCTATATTATTTGTCTTATATTTCACATTCTTAAAATAAAGTGGTGATCCTAACTGACCTAAGACAGGGAATTATTACTAGGATTAAATGTCAAGAATTGTGAAAAACTGCGTTTAAATATATTTGGCTAAGGTGTATGTGAACTTCTGACTTCAACTGTACATACATAGTGTATATACATACATACACACACACTGTGTACATTACACAAGAGAAATGGATCATACGTCACTGTGTACATTACACAAGAGAAATGGATCATACGTCACTGTGTACATTACACAAGAGAAATGGATCATACGTCACTGTGTACATTACACAAGAGAAATGGATCATACGTCACTGTGTACATTACACAAGAGAAATGGATCATACGTCACTGTGTACATTACACAAGAGAAATGGATCATACGTCACTGTGTACATTACACAAGAGAAATGGATCATATGTCACTGTGTACATTACACAAGAGAAATGGATCATACGTCACTGTGTACATTACACAAGAGAAATGGATCATACGTCACTGTGTACACAGAGGAATATAAAACATATTTCTACAATAAACAAACCAACAATGCTTCCTCTCTCAGAGAGTGAGCCAAGGAATGTACAGTATTTATGTGACAGTTTATGGATTTTGCCTCACAGTTGGACTGTTTCAGGTTAGTAATCAGACTTTTATATAGAAGACCTGTTTAGGGTCAGAATTCAGACATTTACAGAGCAAGACCTGTTTAAGGTCAGACATCAGACATTTACAAAACAAGACCTGTTTAAGGTTAGACATCAGACATTTACAAAACAAGACCTGTTTAAGGTCAGACATTAGACATTTACAAAACAAGACCTGTTTAAGGTTAGACATCAGACATTTACAAAACAAGACTTATTTAAGGTTAGACATCAGACATTTACAAAACAAGACCTGTTTAAGGTTAAGACATCAGACATTTACAAAACAAGACCTGTTTAAGGTCAGACATTAGACATTTACAAAACAAGACCTGTTTAAGGTTAGACATCAGACATTTACAAAACAAGACTTATTTAAGGTTAGACATCAGACATTTACAAAACAAGACCTGTTTAAGGTTAAGACATCAGACATTTACAAAACAAGACCTGTTTAAGGTTAAGACATCAGACATTTACAAAACAAGACCTGTTTAAGGTTAAGACATCAGACATTTACAAAACAAGACCTGTTTAATGTTAGACATCAGACATTTACAAAACAAGACCTGTTTAAGGTTAAGACATCAGACATTTACAAAACAAGACCTGTTTAAGGTTAAGACATCAGACATTTACAAAACAAGACCTGTTTAATGTTAGACATCAGACATTTACAAAACAAGACCTGTTTAAGGTTAGACATCAGACATTTACAAAACAAGACCTGTTTAAGGTTAAGACATCAGACATTTACAAAACAAGACCTGTTTAAGGTTAAGACATCAGACATTTACAAAACAAGACCTGTTTAAGGTTAAGACATCAGACATTTACAAAACAAGACCTGTTTAAGGTTAGACATCAGACATTTACAAAACAAGACCTGTTTAAGGTTAAGACATCAGACATTTACAAAACAAGACCTGTTTAAGGTTAGACATCAGACATTTACAAAACAAGACCTGTTTAATGTTAGACATCAGACATTTACAAAACAAGACCTGTTTAAGGTTAGACATCAGACATTTACAAAACAAGACCTGTTTAAGGTTAAGACATCAGACATTTACAAAACAAGACCTGTTTAAGGTTAGACATCAGACATTTACAAAACAAGACCTGTTTAATGTTAGACATCAGACATTTACAAAACAAGACCTGTTTAAGGTTAAGACATCAGACATTTACAAAACAAGACCTGTTTAAGGTTAAGACATCAGACATTTACAAAACAAGACCTGTTTAAGGTTAAGACATCAGACATTTACAAAACAAGACCTGTTTAAGGTTAAGACATCAGACATTTACAAAACAAGACCTGTTTAAGGTTAAGACATCAGACATTTACAAAACAAGACCTGTTTAAGGTTAAGACATCAGACATTTACAAAACAAGACCTGTTTAAGGTTAGACATCAGACATTTACAAAACAAGACCTGTTTAAGGTTAAGACATCAGACATTTACAAAACAAGACCTGTTTAAGGTTAGACATCAGACATTTACAAAACAAGACCTGTTTAAGGTTAAGACATCAGACATTTACAAAACAAGACCTGTTTAAGGTTAGACATCAGACATTTACAAAACAAGACCTGTTTAAGGTTAGACATCAGACATTTACAAAACAAGACCTGTTTAAGGTTAAGACATCAGACATTTACAAAACAAGACCTGTTTAAGGTTAGACATCAGACATTTACAAAACAAGACCTGTTTAAGGTTAGACATCAGACATTTACAAAACAAGACCTGTTTAAGGTTAAGACATCAGACATTTACAAAACAAGACCTGTTTAAGGTTAGACATCAGACATTTACAAAACAAGACCTGTTTAAGGTTAAGACATCAGACATTTACAAAACAAGACCTGTTTAAGGTTAGACATCAGACATTTACAAAACAAGACCTGTTTAATGTTAGACATCAGACATTTACAAAACAAGACCTGTTTAAGGTTAGACATCAGACATTTACAAAACAAGACCTGTTTAAGGTTAAGACATCAGACATTTACAAAACAAGACCTGTTTAAGGTTAGACATCAGACATTTACAAAACAAGACCTGTTTAAGGTTAAGACATCAGACATTTACAAAACAAGACCTGTTTAAGGTTAAGACATCAGACATTTACAAAACAAGACCTGTTTAAGGTTAGACATCAGACATTTACAAAACAAGACTTATTTAAGGTTAGACATCAGACATTTACAAAACAAGACCTGTTTAAGGTTAGACATCAGACATTTACAAAACAAGACCTGTTTAAGGTTAGACATCAGACATTTACAAAACAAGACCTGTTTAAGGTTAGACATTAGACATTTACAAAACAAGACCTGTTTAAGGTTAGACATCAGACATTTACAAAACAAGACCTGTTTAATGTTAGACATCAGACATTTACAAAACAAGACCTGTTTAAGGTTAAGACATCAGACATTTACAAAACAAGACCTGTTTAAGGTTAAGACATCAGACATTTACAAAACAAGACCTGTTTAAGGTTAGACATCAGACATTTACAAAACAAGACCTGTTTAAGGTTAAGACATCAGACATTTACAAAACAAGACCTGTTTAAGGTTAAGACATCAGACATTTACAAAACAAGACCTGTTTAAGGTTAGACATCAGACATTTACAAAACAAGACCTGTTTAAGGTTAGACATCAGACATTTACAAAACAAGACCTGTTTAAGGTTAAGACATCAGACATTTACAAAACAAGACCTGTTTAAGGTTAGACATCAGACATTTACAAAACAAGACCTGTTTAAGGTTAAGACATCAGACATTTACAAAACAAGACCTGTTTAAGGTTAGACATCAGACATTTACAAAACAAGACCTGTTTAAGGTTAGACATCAGACATTTACAAAACAAGACCTGTTTAAGGTTAGACATCAGACATTTACAAAACAAGACCTGTTTAAGGTTAGACATCAGACATTTACAAAACAAGACCTGTTTAAGGTTAAGACATCAGACATTTACAAAACAAGACCTGTTTAAGGTTAGACATCAGACATTTACAAAACAAGACCTGTTTAAGGTTAGACATCAGACATTTACAAAACAAGACCTGTTTAAGGTTAAGACATCAGACATTTACAAAACAAGACCTGTTTAAGGTTAAGACATCAGACATTTACAAAACAAGACCTGTTTAAGGTTAAGACATCAGACATTTACAAAACAAGACCTGTTTAATGTTAGACATCAGACATTTACAAAACAAGACCTGTTTAAGGTTAGACATCAGACATTTACAAAACAAGACCTGTTTAAGGTTAGACATCAGACATTTACAAAACAAGACCTGTTTAATGTTAGACATCAGACATTTACAAAACAAGACCTGTTTAAGGTTAGACATCAGACATTTACAAAACAAGACCTGTTTAAGGTTAGACATCAGACATTTACAAAACAAGACCTGTTTAATGTTAGACATCAGACATTTACAAAACAAGACCTGTTTAAGGTTAGACATCAGACATTTACAAAACAAGACCTGTTTAAGGTTAGACATCAGACATTTACAAAACAAGACCTGTTTAAGGTTAAGACATCAGACATTTACAAAACAAGACCTGTTTAAGGTTAGACATCAGACATTTACAAAACAAGACCTGTTTAATGTTAGACATCAGACATTTACAAAACAAGACCTGTTTAAGGTTAAGACATCAGACATTTACAAAACAAGACCTGTTTAAGGTTAAGACATCAGACATTTACAAAACAAGACCTGTTTAAGGTTAAGACATCAGACATTTACAAAACAAGACCTGTTTAAGGTTAGACATCAGACATTTACAAAACAAGACCTGTTTAAGGTTAAGACATCAGACATTTACAAAACAAGACCTGTTTAAGGTTAAGACATCAGACATTTACAAAACAAGACCTGTTTAAGGTTAAGACATCAGACATTTACAAAACAAGACCTGTTTAAGGTTAAGACATCAGACATTTACAAAACAAGACCTGTTTAAGGTTAAGACATCAGACATTTACAAAACAAGACCTGTTTAAGGTTAGACATCAGACATTTACAAAACAAGACCTGTTTAAGGTTAGACATCAGACATTTACAAAACAAGACCTGTTTAAGGTTAGACATCAGACATTTACAAAACAAGACCTGTTTAATGTTAGACATCAGACATTTACAAAACAAGACTTATTTAAGGTTAAGACATCAGACATTTACAAAACAAGACCTGTTTAAGGTTAAGACATCAGACATTTACAAAACAAGACCTGTTTAAGGTTAGACATCAGACATTTACAAAACAAGACCTGTTTAAGGTTAGACATCAGACATTTACAAAACAAGACCTGTTTAAGGTTAAGACATCAGACATTTACAAAACAAGACCTGTTTAAGGTTAAGACATCAGACATTTACAAAACAAGACCTGTTTAAGGTTAAGACATCAGACATTTACAAAACAAGACCTGTTTAAGGTTAAGACATCAGACATTTACAAAACAAGACCTGTTTAAGGTTAAGACATCAGACATTTACAAAACAAGACCTGTTTAAGGTTAGACATCAGACATTTACAAAACAAGACCTGTTTAAGGTTAAGACATCAGACATTTACAAAACAAGACCTGTTTAAGGTCAGACATCAGACATTTACAAAACAAGACCTGTTTAAGGTTAAGACATCAGACATTTACAAAACAAGACCTGTTTAAGGTTAAGACATCAGACATTTACAAAACAAGACCTGTTTAAGGTTAAGACATCAGACATTTACAAAACAAGACTTATTTAAGGTTAGACATCAGACATTTACAAAACAAGACCTGTTTAAGGTTAGACATCAGACATTTACAAAACAAGACCTGTTTAAGGTTAAGACATCAGACATTTACAAAACAAGACCTGTTTAATGTTAGACATCAGACATTTACAAAGCAAGACCTGTTTAAGGTTAGACATCAGACATTTACAAAACAAGACCTGTTTAAGGTTAAGACATCAGACATTTACAAAACAAGACCTGTTTAAGGTTAAGACATCAGACATTTACAAAACAAGACCTGTTTAAGGTTAGACATCAGACATTTACAAAACAAGACCTGTTTAAGGTTAAGACATCAGACATTTACAAAACAAGACCTGTTTAAGGTTAAGACATCAGACATTTACAAAACAAGACCTGTTTAAGGTTAAGACATCAGACATTTACAAAACAAGACCTGTTTAATGTTAGACATCAGACATTTACAAAACAAGACCTGTTTAAGGTTAGACATCAGACATTTACAAAACAAGACCTGTTTAAGGTTAGACATCAGACATTTACAAAACAAGACCTGTTTAATGTTAGACATCAGACATTTACAAAACAAGACCTGTTTAAGGTTAGACATCAGACATTTACAAAACAAGACCTGTTTAAGGTTAAGACATCAGACATTTACAAAACAAGACCTGTTTAAGGTTAAGACATCAGACATTTACAAAACAAGACCTGTTTAAGGTTAGACATCAGACATTTACAAAACAAGACCTGTTTAAGGTTAAGACATCAGACATTTACAAAACAAGACCTGTTTAAGGTTAGACATCAGACATTTACAAAACAAGACCTGTTTAAGGTTAAGACATCAGACATTTACAAAACAAGACCTGTTTAATGTTAGACATCAGACATTTACAAAACAAGACCTGTTTAAGGTTAGACATCAGACATTTACAAAACAAGACCTGTTTAAGGTTAAGACATCAGACATTTACAAAACAAGACCTGTTTAAGGTTAGACATCAGACATTTACAAAACAAGACCTGTTTAAGGTTAAGACATCAGACATTTACAAAACAAGACCTGTTTAAGGTTAGACATCAGACATTTACAAAACAAGACCTGTTTAAGGTTAAGACATCAGACATTTACAAAACAAGACCTGTTTAAGGTTAGACATCAGACATTTACAAAACAAGACCTGTTTAAGGTTAGACATCAGACATTTACAAAACAAGACCTGTTTAAGGTTAGACATCAGACATTTACAAAACAAGACCTGTTTAATGTTAGACATCAGACATTTACAAAACAAGACCTGTTTAAGGTTAGACATCAGACATTTACAAAACAAGACCTGTTTAAGGTTAAGACATCAGACATTTACAAAACAAGACCTGTTTAAGGTTAAGACATCAGACATTTACAAAACAAGACCTGTTTAAGGTTAGACATCAGACATTTACAAAACAAGACCTGTTTAAGGTTAAGACATCAGACATTTACAAAACAAGACCTGTTTAAGGTTAAGACATCAGACATTTACAAAACAAGACCTGTTTAAGGTTAGACATCAGACATTTACAAAACAAGACCTGTTTAAGGTTAGACATCAGACATTTACAAAACAAGACCTGTTTAAGGTTAGACATCAGACATTTACAAAACAAGACCTGTTTAAGGTTAAGACATCAGACATTTACAAAACAAGACCTGTTTAAGGTTAAGACATCAGACATTTACAAAACAAGACCTGTTTAAGGTTAGACATGAACGGTGGATTATTGTTCTCCTGTTCAGCGAGGCAGCTCATTCAAGGAAATATATTATTGGAGTAGGTCTACCCTTCCGCACCCTCTCTCCTCTCCCCTTTCCCTTTCCCTTCCCACCCTCTCTCCTCTCCCCTTTCCCTTCCCACCCCTCTCTCCTCTCCCCTTTCCCTTTCCACCCCTCTCTCATCTCCTCTCCCCTTTCCCTTTCCCTTCCCACCCTCTCTCCTCTCCCCTTTCCCTTCCCACCCCTCTCTCCTCTCCCCTTTCCCTTTCCACCCCTCTCTCCTCTCCTCTCCCCTTTCCCTTCCCACCTTTCTCTCCTCTCCTCTCCTCTCCTCTCCTCTCCTCTCCTCTCCCCTTTCCCTTCCCACCCCTCTCTCCTCTCCCATTTCCCTTCCCACCCCTCTCTCCTCTCCTCTCCCCTTTCCCTTCCCCCCCCCCTCTCCTCTCCTCTCCCCTTTCCCTTCCCACCCCTCTCTCCTCTCCCCTCTCCCCTTTCCCTTCCCACCCCTCTCTCCTCTCCTCTCCCCTTTCCACCCCTCTCTCCTCTCCCTCTCCAATTCCCCTCCTCAATACTCCCACAACTGACACTTCCCCCCTTTCCCACCTGCCTTCCATCCTCTCTGTGGACCTATCACAGAGGGTCTCAGTTAGCACACCTATGTCGGCCAGCCCCTCACCCCCTCATCCCCTCATCCCCTCACCCACTCATCCCCTCACCCCCTCATCTCCCCATCGCCTGGCCCCAACAACAAGCTTGACTTTACTGGCTGAATTTATTGTCATTGTTTTTGGTTGTGTGACAGAGCACAAAGGAAAGTACCTCCAGATGGTTTGTGCCTCCAGAAGGTTTGTTTACCCTGTGTGTGTGTATGTGTGTGTGTGTATGTGTGTGTGTGTGTGTGTGTGTGTGTGTGTGTGTGTGTGTGTGTGTGTGTGTGTGTGTGTGTGTGTGTGTGTGTGTGTGTGTGTGTGTGTGTGTGTGTGTGTGTGTGTGTGTGTTAGGGTTAAGTTTTCCTGCCCTCTGATTCACAGCACTGTATATGAGTTCTGATGGGAAGAGACAGCTTTCCCACGCAGTTCATTAACGGGCCCATGAATCACACACACACCTTGTTTTGTGTTTCCTCTGTAGGGTTAGGGACCAACAGATTACGTGATGGATGTCCTCACTGCATGAAGAGACACACACACTGGACACGTGTGTGGAGGACTGGGAAACAGCTCCGAAATACAAGCTCCTAAAGGAAACAGCAGACGGAACACATAATCAGAGCTGACATGTGGAGGAAACAGGAAAAGCCTACTCCAGGGTTTTTGTGTGCGTGTTAGGGCATAGGTCACAGGAAAAGCCTACTCCGGGGTTTTTGTGTGCGTGTTAGGGCATAGGTCACAGGAAAAGCCTACTCCAGGGTATTTGTGTGCGTGTTAGGGCATAGGTCACAGGAAAAGCCTACTCCGGGGTTTTTGTGTGCGTGTTAGGGCATAGGTCACAGGGAAAGCCTACTCCAGGGTGTTTCTGTGCGTGTTAGGGCATAGGGCACAGGGAAAGCCTACTCCAGGGTGTTTGTGTGTGTGTTAGGGCATAGGGCACAGGGAAAGCCTACTCCAGGGTGTTTCTGTGCGTGTTAGGGCATAGGGCACAGGGAAAGCCTACTCCAGGGTGTTTGTGTGTGTGTTAGGGCATAGGGCACAGGGAAAGCCTACTCCAGGGTGTTTGTGTGTGTGTTAGGGCACAGGGAAAGCCTACTCCAGGGTGTTTCTGTGCGTGTTAGGGCATAGGGCACAGGGAAAGCCTACTCCAGGGTGTTTGTGTGTGTGTTAGGGCATAGGGCACAGGGAAAGCCTACTCCAGGGTGTTTCTGTGCGTGTTAGGGCATAGGGCACAGGGAAAGCCTACTCCAGGGTGTTTGTGTGTGTGTTAGGGCATAGGGCACAGGGAAAGCCTACTCCAGGGTGATTCCGTGTGTGTTAGGGCATAGGGCACAGGAAAAGCCTACTCCAGGGTGTTTCTGTGCGTGTTAGGGCATAGGGCACAGGAAAAGCCTACTCCAGGGTGTTTGTGTGTGTGTTAGGGCATAGGGCACAGGGAAAGCCTACTCCAGGGTGTTTCTGTGCATGTTAGGGCGTAGGGCACAGGGTAAGCCTATTCCAGGGTGTTTGTGTGCGTGTGTGTTAGGGCATTGGGCACAGGGAAAGCCTACTCCAGGGAAGGTGTGTGTGATTGATATGAGATGTGTTCTGTGAGCAGAAGCACTCATAAGATCCCACATTAATGTTACACTTACTACGAGAAAGAGAGAGAGAGAGGTGGTAGGAATTAGTGCTTAGGTCCTAGGGAGGGAGAGAGAGAGAGAGAGTAGTGGTAGGAATTAGGGCTTAGGTTCTAAGGAGGTAGAGAGAGGTAGAGTAGTGGTAGGAATTAGGGCTTAGGTCCTAGGGACATAGAGAGAGGTAGAGTAGTGGTAGGAATTAGGGCTTAGGTCCTAGGGACATAGAGAGAGGTAGAGTAGTGGTAGGAATTAGGGCTTAGGTTGTAGGGAGGTAGAGAGAGGTAGAGTAGTGGTATGAATTAGGGCTTAGGTCCTAGGGACATAGAGAGAGGTAGAGTAGTGGTAGGAATTAGGGCTTAGGTCCTAGGGACATAGAGAGAGGTAGAGTAGTGGTAGGAATTAGGGCTTAGGTTGTAGGGAGGTAGAGAGAGGTAGAGTAGTGGTATGAATTAGGGCTTAGGTCCTAGGGACATAGAGAGAGGTAGAGTAGTGGTAGGAATTAGGGCTTAGGTCCTAGGGACATAGAGAGAGGTAGAGTAGTGGTAGGAATTAGGGCTTAGGTTCTAGGGAGGTAGAGAGAGGTAGAGTAGTGGTAGGAATTAGGGCTTAGGTCCTAGGGACATAGAGAGAGGTAGAGTAGTGGTAGGAATTAGGGCTTAGGTTCTAGGGACATAGAGAGAGGTAGAGTAGTGGTAGGAATTAGGGCTTAGGTCCTAGGGACATAGAGAGAGGTAGAGTAGTGGTAGGAATTAGGGCTTAGGTTCTAGGGACATAGAGAGAGGTAGAGTAGTGGTAGGAATTAGGGCTTAGGTTCTAGGGAGGTAGAGAGAGGTAGAGTAGTGGTAGGAATTAGGGCTTAGGTTCTAGGGACATAGAGAGAAGTAGAGTAGTGGTAGGAATTAGGGCTTAGGTTCTAGGGAGGTAGAGAGAGGTAGAGTAGTGGTAGGAATTAGGGCTTAGGTCCTAGGGACATAGAGAGAGGTAGAGTAGTGGTAGGAATTAGGGCTTAGGTTCTAGGGACATAGAGAGAGGTAGAGTAGTGGTAGGAATTAGGGCTTAGGTTCTAGGGAGGTAGAGAGGTAGGGTAGTGGTAGGAATTAGGGCTTAGGTTCTAGGGACATAGAGAGAGGTAGAGTAGTGGTAGGAATTAGGGCTTAGGTTCTAGGGAGGTAGAGAGAGGTAGAGTAGTGGTAGGAATTAGGGCTTAGGTCCTAGGGACATAGAGAGAGGTAGAGTAGTGGTAGGAATTAGGGCTTAGGTTCTAGGGACATAGAGAGAGGTAGAGTAGTGGTAGGAATTAGGGCTTAGGTTCTAGGGACATAGAGAGAGGTAGAGTAGTGGTAGGAATTAGGGCTTAGGTTCTAGGGACATAGAGAGAGGTAGAGTAGTGGTAGGAATTAGGGCTTAGGTTCTAGGGAGGTAGAGAGAGGTAGAGTAGTGGTAGGAATTAGGGCTTAGGTTCTAGGGACATAGAGAGAGGTAGAGTAGTGGTAGCAATTAGGGCTTAGGTTCTAGGGACATAGAGAGAGGTAGAGTAGTGGTAGGAATTAGGGCTTAGGTTCTAGGGAGGTAGAGAGAGGTAGAGTAGTGGTAGGAATTAGGGCTTAGGTCCTAGGGACATAGAGAGAGGTAGAGTAGTGGTAGGAAGTAGGGCTTAGGTTCTAGGGACATAGAGAGAGGTAGAGTAGTGGTAGGAATTAGGGCTTAGGTCCTAGGGACATAGAGAGAGGTAGAGTAGTGGTAGGAATTAGGGCTTAGGTTCTAGGGAGGTAGAGAGAGGTAGAGTAGTGGTAGGAATTAGGGCTTAGGTTCTAGGGAGGTAGAGAGAGGTAGAGTAGTGGTAGGAATTAGGGCTTAGGTTCTAGGGACATAGAGAGAGGTAGAGTAGTGGTAGGAATTAGGGCTTAGGTCCTAGGGACATAGAGAGAGGTAGAGTAGTGGTAGGAATTAGGGCTTAGGTTCTAGGGAGGTAGAGAGAGGTAGAGTAGTGGTAGGAATTAGGGCTTAGGTCCTAGGGACATAGAGAGAGGTAGAGTAGTGGTAGGAATTAGGGCTTAGGTTCTAGGGACATAGAGAGAGGTAGAGTAGTGGTAGGAATTAGGGCTTAGGTTAAAGGGACATAGAGAGAGGTAGAGTAGTGGTAGGAATTGGGCCTTAGGTTCTAGGGACATAGAGAGAGGTAGAGTAGTGGTAGGAATTAGGGCTTAGGTTCTAGGGACATAGAGAGAGGTAGAGTAGTGGTAGGAATTAGGGCTTAGGTTCTAGGGACATAGAGAGAGGTAGAGTAGTGGTAGGAATTAGGGCTTAGGTTCTAGGGAGGTAGAGAGAGGTAGAGTAGTGGTAGGAATTAGGGCTTAGGTTCTAGGGACATAGAGAGAGGTAGAGTAGTGGTAGGAATTAGGGCTTAGGTTCTAGGGAGGTAGAGAGAGGTAGAGTAGTGGTAGGAATTAGGGCTTAGGTCCTAGGGACATAGAGAGGGTAGAGTAGTGGTAGGAATTAGGGCTTAGGTTCTAGGGACATAGAGAGAGGTAGAGTAGTGGTAGGAATTAGGGCTTAGGTTAAAGGGACATAGAGAGAGGTAGAGTAGTGGTAGGAATTAGGGCTTAGGTTCTAGGGACATAGAGAGAGGTAGAGTAGTGGTAGGAATTAGGGCTTAGGTTCTAGGGACATAGAGAGAGGTAGAGTAGTGGTAGGAATTAGGGCTTAGGTTCTAGGGACATAGAGAGAGGTAGAGTAGTGGTAGGAATTAGGGCTTAGGTTCTAGGGACATAGAGAGAGGTAGAGTAGTGGTAGGAATTAGGGCTTAGGTTCTAGGGAGGTAGAGAGAGGTAGAGTAGTGGTAGGAATTAGGGCTTAGGTTCTAGGGACATAGAGAGAGGTAGAGTAGTGGTAGGAATTAGGGCTTAGGTTCTAGGGACATAGAGAGAGGTAGAGTAGTGGTAGGAATTAGGGCTTAGGTTCTAGGGAGGTAGAGAGAGGTAGAGTAGTGGTAGGAATTAGGGCTTAGGTTCTAGGGAGGTAGAGAGAGGTAGAGTAGTGGTAGGAATTAGGGCTTAGGTTCTAGGGACATAGAGAGAGGTAGAGTAGTGGTAGGAATTAGGGCTTAGGTTCTAGGGACATAGCGAGAGGTAGAGTAGTGGTAGGAATTAGGGCTTAGGTTCTAGGGACATAGAGAGAGGTAGAGTAGTGGTAGGAATTAGGGCTTAGGTTCTAGGGACATAGAGAGAGGTAGAGTAGTGGTAGGAATTAGGGCTTAGGTTCTAGGGACATAGAGAGAGGTAGAGTAGTGGTAGGAATTAGGGCTTAGGTTCTAGGGACATAGAGAGAGGTAGAGTAGTGGTAGGAATTAGGGCTTAGGTTCTAGGGAGGTAGAGAGAGGTAGAGTAGTGGTAGGAATTAGGGCTTAGGTTCTAGGGACATAGAGAGAGGTAGAGTAGTGGTAGGAATTAGGGCTTAGGTTCTAGGGAGGTAGAGAGAGGTAGAGTAGTGGTAGGAATTAGGGCTTAGGTCCTAGGGACATAGAGAGAGGTAGAGTAGTGGTAGGAATTAGGGCTTAGGTTCTAGGGACATAGAGAGAGGTAGAGTAGTGGTAGGAATTAGGGCTTAGGTTAAAGGGACATAGGGAGGTAGAGTAGAGGAATTGGGCCTTAGGTTCTAGGGACATAGAGAGTGGGTAGGAATTAGGGCTTAGGTTCTAGGGACATAGAGAGAGGTAGAGTAGTGGTAGGAATTAGGGCTTAGGTTCTAGGGACATAGAGAGAGGTAGAGTAGTGGTAGGAATTAGGGCTTAGGTTCTAGGGAGGTAGAGAGAGGTAGAGTAGTGGTAGGAATTAGGGCTTAGGTTCTAGGGAGGTAGAGAGAGGTAGAGTAGTGGTAGGCATTAGGGCTTAGGTTCTAGGGACATAGAGAGAGGTAGAGTAGTGGTAGGAATTAGGGCTTAGGTTCTAGGGACATAGAGAGAGGTAGAGTAGTGGTAGGAATTAGGGCTTAGGTTCTAGGGAGGTAGAGAGAGGTAGAGTAGTGGTAGGAATTAGGGCTTAGGTTCTAGGGAGGTAGAGAGAGGTAGAGTAGTGGTAGGAATTAGGGCTTAGGTTCTAGGGACATAGAGAGAGGTAGAGTAGTGGTAGGAATTAGGGCTTAGGTTCTAGGGACATAGAGAGAGGTAGAGTAGTGGTAGGAATTAGGGCTTAGGTTCTAGGGACATAGAGAGAGGTAGAGTAGTGGTAGGAATTAGGGCTTAGGTTCTAGGGAGGTAGAGAGAGGTAGAGTAGTGGTAGGAATTAGGGCTTAGGTTCTAGGGACATAGAGAGAGGTAGAGTAGTGGTAGGAATTAGGGCTTAGGTTCTAGGGAGGTAGAGAGAGGTAGAGTAGTGGTAGGAATTAGGGCTTAGGTTCTAGGGACATAGAGAGAGGTAGAGTAGTGGTAGGAATTAGGGCTTAGAGTAGTGGTAGGAATTAGGGCTTACGTTCTAGGGACATAGAGAGAGGTAGAGTAGTGGTAGGAATTAGGGCTTAGGTTCTAGGGAGGTAGAGAGAGGTAGAGTAGTGGTAGGAATTAGGGCTTAGGTTCTAGGGACATAGAGAGAGGTAGAGTAGTGGTAGGAATTAGGGCTTAGGTTCTAGGGACATAGAGAGAGGTAGAGTAGTGGTAGGAATTAGGGCTTAGGTTCTAGGGACATAGAGAGAGGTAGAGTAGTGGTAGGAATTAGGGCTTAGGTTCTAGGGAGCTGCTGTTCTGCTAATTTTATCCTCTGCTTTTTACACTTCATTGAACCTGATTTCTCCTAGTGAACACTGGTGCTGTTTGGAAGGGAAGAATGATAACACACAATGATAACACCCTGTGTCTCCTTCAGACCCATGATGCCTATGGGGGATAGAGTGGTTGGAAGTGAGAGGTAAGGGGATAGGGGTAGGAAGTCAATTGTTAGCATGCTGGGTGTGGTGCTGTAACTCTGAAGGTCAAGTGATTGATCCCCCAACAGAGCTGATCCATTGATCAGAGAGACTGAAATAGTCTGACCCCTCTCCTCCACTTCCTTTAGGACACACACACACACACACACATACACATACACATACACATACACACACACACACACACACACACACACACACACACACACACACACACACACACACACACACACACACACACACACACACACACACACACACACACACACACACACACACACACACACACACACACACACACACACACACACACACACACACACTCCCTTAGGACCCGTGGTGCACCGATCAGAAGTCTGTCTGCCCTCATTGGTCCCACTATTGACAGGAAGTCAGGTTATAGCATGTATATGTGTATTTTTTCTTTAAGTGTGTGTGTTAGAATAGAGGCCTATTTTTTTACGGTGGAGCACCAACAGTTAAGATGGAATCAGGTGGTGATGATGAAGATTGGATCCAGAGTTTGTATTTACAGGAATGTAAAGATTTTTTAAAAAATGTTTAAATAGCTGACAAAAATAATAAACTTAGGCCTTAGCCCAAAAACATCAGAAAATGGAAGAGCTAAAGTAACACCTGAAGTATTATTATTATATTTATTATTATTACTATATTAAGTAAAGGAAGCAAACAGGCCTAACTGACCTTGTCCAATAAGAAACCCTTGTTTTCTTTGCAAAACCTTTTGCTACGTGTGCACTAATGACTACAGAGTCTGGGCATCCTAAAATAACTTAACCTTAGCATAAACCATTAACACCTTTAAACAGGTACCGTGATAATACACTGAAATGGCAATGCTACGTGTGCACTAATGACTATCAATCAATCAATCAAATGTATTTGTAAAGCCCTTCTTACATCACCTGATGTCACAAAGTGCTGTACAGAAACCCAGCCTAAAACCCCAAACAGCAAGCAATGCAGGTGTAGAAGCACGGTGGCTAGGAAAAACTCCCTAGAAAGGCCGGTACCTAGGAAGAAACCTATAGAGGATCCAGGCTATGCGGGGTGGCCATTCCTCTTCTGGCTGTGCCTGGTGGAGATTATAACAGAACATGGCCAACATGTTCAAATGTTCATAGATGACCAGCAGGGTCAGATGATACTAATAATCACAGTGGTAGTAGAGGGTGCAACAGGTCAGCACCTCAGGAGTAAATGTCAGTTGGCTTTTCGTAGCCGATCATTCAGAGTATCTCTAACGCACCTGCTGTCTCTAGAGTGTTGAAAGCAGCAGGTCTGTGACAAGGTAGCACGTCCGGTGAACAGGTCAGGGTTCCATAACCGCAGGCAGAACAGTTGAAACTGGACCAGCAGCACGAACAGGTGAACTGGGGACTGCAAGGAGTCATCAGGCCAGGTAGTCCTGAGGCATGGTCCGTCCTATGGCTCAGGTCCTCCAAGAGAGAGAGAGAGAGAGAGAGAGAGAGAAAGAGAGAGAAAAGGGGAAGGGAGAGAGAATTAGAAAGAGCATACTTAAATTCACACAGGACACCGGATAAGAGAGGAGAAATACTCCAGATATAACAGACTGACCCTAGCCCCCCGACACAAACTATTGCAGCATAAATACTGGAGGCTAAGACTCGAGGGGTCGGGAGACACTGTGGCCCCGTCCAACGATACCCCCGGACAGGGCCAAACAGGCAGGATATAACCCCACCCACTTTGCCAAAGCACAGCCCCACACCACTAGAGAGATATTTTCAACCACCAACCTCCTATCCTGAGACAAGACATAGTTTAGCCCACGAAGATCTCCCCCACAGCACAAACCTGAGGGAGGGCACCAACCCGGACAACCCACTCAAGTGAAGCACACCTCCTAGGGACGGCATGTAAGAGCACCAGTAAGCCAGTGACTTAGCCCCCGTAATAGAGTTTGAGGCAGAGAATCCCAGTGGAGAGAGGGGAACTGGCCAGGCAGAGACAGCAAGGGCGATTCGTTACTCCAGTGCCTTTCCGTTCACCTTCACACTCCTGGACCAGACTATATTCAATCATAGGACCTACTGAAGAGATGAGTCTTCAATAAAGACTTCAAGGTTGAGATCGAGTCTGCAACTCTCACATGGATAGGCAGACCATTCTATAAAAATTGAGTTCTATAGGAGAAAGCCCTGCCTCCAGCTGTTTGTTTAGAAATTCTAGGGACAGTAAGGAGGTCTGTGTCTTGTGACCATAGCGTATATATAGGTATGTACGGGAGGACTAAATCTGAAAGATATGTAGGAGCAAGCCCATGTAATGCTTTGTAGGTTAGCAGTAAAACATTGAAATCAGCTCTAGCCTTAACAGGAAGCCAGTGTAGAGGCTAGCACTGGAGTAATGTGATCAACTTTTTGGGTTCTAGTCAAGATTCTAGCAGATTCTGTTTAGCACTAATTGAAGTTTATTTAGTGACTTATCCAGGTAGCCGGAAAGTAGAGCACTGCAGTAGTCTAATCTAGAAGTGACCAAAGCATGGATACATTTGCATACATCTGCATAATTTTTGGACAGAAAGTTTCTGATTTTTGCAATGTTACATAGATGGTAAAAAGCTGTCCTTGAAACTGTCTTGATATGTTCGTCAAAAGGGAGATCAGGGTCCAGAGTAGCGCCGAGGTTCTTCACAGTTTTATTTGAGACAACTGTACAACCATCAAGATTAATTGTCAGATTCAACAGAAGATCTCTTTGTTTCTTGGGACCTAGAACTAGTGCCTCTGTTTGTCCGAGGTTTAAAAGTAGAACATTTGCCGACATCCACTTCCTTATGTCAGAAACACAGGCTTCCAGGGAGGGAATTTTGGGGCTTCACCATGTTTCTTCAAAATATACAGCTGTGTGTCATCCACATAGCAGTGAAAGTTAACATTATGTTTCTGAATGACATCACCAAGAGGTAAAATATATAGTGAAAACAATAGTGATCCTAAAACGGAGCCTTGAGTAACACCGAAATGTACAGTTGATTTGTCAGAAGACAAACCATATACAGAGACAAACTGATATCTTTCCGACAGAAAAAAAACAGGCCCGAATGTATCTGTGTAGACCAATTTTGGTTTCCAATCTCTCCAAAAGAATGTGGTGATCGATGGTATCAAAAGCAGCACTAAGGTCTAGGAGCACAAGGACAGATGCAGAGACTCGGTCTGATACCATTAAAAGGTAATTTACCAACTTCACAAGTGCAGTCTCAGTGCAATGATTTGGTCTAAAACCAGACTGAAGCATTTTGTATACATTGTTTGTCTTCAGGAAAGCAGTTGCTGAGCAACAGCTTTTTCTAAAAATGTTGAGAGGAATGGGAGATTCGATATAGGCCAAAAGTTTGTTATATTTCTGGGTTAAGGTTTGACTTTTTCAAGAGAGGCTTTATTACTGCCACTTTTAGTGAGTTTGGTACACATCCGGTGGTTAGAGAGCAGTTTATTATGTTCAACATAGTAGGGCCAAGCACAGGAAGCAGATTTTCCAGTAGTTTAGTTGGAATAGGGTCCAGTATGCAGGTTGAAGATTTAGAGGCCATGACTATTTTCATCAATGTGTCAAGAGATATAATATTAAAAACTTGAGTGTCTCCCTTGATCCTAGGTCCTGGCAGTGTTTTGCAGACTCAGGGCAACTGCGCTTTGGAGAAATACGCAGATTTAAAGAGGAGTCCATAATTTGCTTTCTAATAATCATGATCTTTTCGTCAAAGAAGTTCATGAATTTATCACTGTTGAAGTGAAAACCATCCTCTTTTGGGGAATGCTGCTTTTTAGTTAGCTTTGCAACAGTATCAAAAATAAATTTTGGATTGTTCTTATTTTCCTCAATTAAGTTGGAAAAATAGGATGATCGAGCAGCAGTGAGGGCTCTTCGATACTGCACGGTACTGTCTTTCCAAGCTAGTCGGAAGACTTCCAGTTTGGTGTAGCGCCATTTCTGTTCCAATTTTCTGGAAGCTTGCTTCAGAGCCTGGGTATTTTCTGTATACCAGGGAGCTAGTTTCTTATGACAAATGTTTTTAGTTTTTAGGGGTGTGACTGCATCTAAGATATTACGCAAGGTTAAATTGAGTTCCTCAGTTAGGTGGTTAACAGATTTTTGTACTCTGACGTCCTTAGGTAGGTGTAGGGAGTCTGGAAGAGCATCTAGGGATCTTTTGTCACGTTCTGACCATAGTTCTGTTATTTTATTCTTTGTTTTAGTATGGTCAGGGCGTGAGTTGGGGTGGGCAGTCTATGTTTGTTTTTCTATGTTGGTTTTTTGTGTTCGGCCTAGTATGGTTCTCAATCAGAGGCAGGTGTCGTTTGTTGTCTCTGATTGAGAATCATACTTAGGTAGCCTGAGTTTCACTTTTGGTTTATAGGTGTTTGTTTTCCATGTGAGTGTTTGGTCCACACGGTAATGTTTTAGTTTTAGTTTTAGTTTTGTTCACATTGTTTATTGTTTTGTATTTCAGTGTTCAGTTCGTTTCATTAAATATTACATCATGAACACTTACCACGCTGCGCATTGTGTTGTCTGAGAATTTATAGCACGGCTTTTGATGATCCTAGGTTGGGGTCTAAGCAGATTATTTGTTGCGATTGCAAATTTAATAAAATGGTTGTCCGATAGTCCAGGATTATGAGGAAAAACATTAATTAAGATCCACAACATTTATTCCACGGGACAAAACTAGGCCCAGAGTATGACTGTGGCAGTGAGTAGGTCCGGAGACATGTTAAATGAAATCCACTGAGTTGATGATGGCTCTGAAAGCCCTTTGGAGTGGGTCTGTGGACTTTTTCATGTGAATATTAAATTGACCAAAAATTAGAATATTATCTGCCATGACTACAAGATCCAATAGGAATTCCCTCAGTGAGGAACGCTGTATACGGTCCAGGAGACCTGTAAACAGTAGCTATAAAAGGTGATTGAGTAGGCTGCATAGTTTTCATGACGAGAAGCTCAAAAGACGAAAATTGACATTTTTATCGTACATGTTAGCACACCTCCGCCTTTGCAGGATGCGTGGGGGATATGGTCACTACTGTAACCAGGAGGAGAGGCCTCATTTAACACAGTAAATTCATTAGGCTCCAGCCATGTTTCAGTCAGGCCAATCACATTAAGATTATGATCAGTGATTAGTTCATTGACTATAATTGCCTTTGAAGTGAGGGATCTAACATTAAGTAGCCCTATTTTGAGATGTGAGGTATCACAATCTCTTTCAATAATGACAGGAATGGAGGTCTTTATTCCAGTGAGATTGCTAAGGTGAACACTGCTTTTTTAGTTTTTTGCCCAACCTAGATCAAGGCACAGACACGGTCTCAATGGTGATAGCTGAGCTGACTACACTGACTGTGCTAGTGGCAGACTCCACTATGCTGGCAGGCTGGCTAACAGCTTGCTGCCTGGCCTGCACCCTATTTCATTGTGGAGCTAGAGGAGTTAGAGCCCTGTCTATATTGGTAGATAAGATGAGAGCACTCCTCCAGCTAGGATGGAGTCCACCACTCCTCAGCAGGCCAGGCTTGGTCCTGTTTGTGGGTGAGTCCCAGAAAGAGGGCAAATTATCTACAAATTCTATATTTGGGAGGGCAGAAAACAGTTTTCAACCAGCGAATGAGTTGTGAGACTTTGCTGTAGAGCTCATCACTCCCCATAACTGGGAGGGGGCCAGAGACAATTACTACAGCATGGCCACCCTAAAAGGACTTAACCTTTGCTGACATAAACCACTAACACCTTTAAAACAGGTACGGTGATAATACACTGGAATAGCAATAGGCTACTATTGCACATGTACACTAACAACGGACAATACTTACAAACAATACGGACAAACTCGTTGTGAAAACAAATACCTAATTTGCATAAACATTAGCGTTTACAATAAACAATATACATTTGTCAGCAGTACTTGATCGGCGAAACACAGGAGAGCTCATTAATGTGGTCACCTGTCACAAAAACAGTTGGAAAAACCAAATGAGCACAACCTGTGGCTAAATCCGGGAACCTTCTCGTGAGCTTTTGGTTTCACCTAATATCTATGAGGTGGTGAGGGGAACACGGTGCCGTTTCCAATTTGTAAGTCGCTCTGGATAAGAGCGTCTGCTAAATGACTTAACTGTTAATGTTAATGTTAAATGTTTCAAACAAAATAAATAGAAAGCTAAACATTTCTAAATTCATCATATGATTACTATATTCTTGATATTATATGAAATACACTGGCATGTTCTTGCAAAGCATAATGTTTGGTGGAATTAGCCATCAGAGAGATCGTTCAAGATTGACGTCGAAATTGGATGTCTATCCATGTCCTGACAGCCGGGAAATGTGTTCAGAACCGTCCACTAGGGGCAACAGTGAGTGTAAACCCATGACTCTGGATCAGAAGGTTCCGTGTTGATACCAGTTGTGGGCACTGTTTTTTTTCTCTTTTTTTCTGTCCCAACCCCTTACCTTAACCATTTGGAATGAGTGCCGAAACTTAACCCTTAACTTTTAAATATGAGGTTTGGAGAATGGAACGTAACAGGGTAGCAGGAGCAACAAAAACACTTATACATTTGACGTTTGGAGAATGTGGATGAAAATCTAAGACTGAGAGCTTGTTGTAGTGATACTCAGGTTAAAGATATCCTCCAGTACTCTTGTGTACTTTTTTAGCCAGTAGTTCTCAAAAAGTAGCACTCAAAAAGTGGTGCCCCAAAATTGCAAACCATGTCAAATATATATAGACATGTGCACCATGTCATGGCTCTCTATTGTGTCTACTGAGAGGTAGGGGCCTACCCTGCAATGTTATTGGAATACTCAAGGCAGGCCTCTTTTAAGTTGTCACTCAAATGTGAGGGGCGGAAGAGCATTGGATAGAACTCAAATTGCTAGGGGCTGGCCCACGTGGGGTAAATGAAGGGGAAATTGTGCAGCACAGCTTCAAGAAAAAAGTATTTAAAACTAGGTATTTCGTGGCTAATTAAGGTAAGTCAGTAATTCTGCTCATAGATTATGCATGTATGAACTACACATTGACACAATACTTTCTTATTCGCCAAAGTACTGGAGCATGTCTTTAATGTTGATACCAAACAATCATTCTGTTTGTGTGGGGAGAATTGGAGGTAACGTTCCGTAGATGGTCCCATAGAGAAGTCAAATCTGAACATTCTAAATAAGACAGTTTAGTCATCACATCTGTATGCAAAACATCCATTAAATTATTAAAGTAATTGTCTTAGAGGCAAAAACTAAATGTAGAACATTCACAGCCGAAGAATCTTCAATTTTATATTCATCCACTTTCTTTCTGTCATGTTTCTGGATGGCGTGAGGACGTCGTCATGGCTCGTCAGGGCTACAGTGTGCACTGAGTGCTAGTACGCAGGTGTCAATGGGCTCTGTAAAACCGGAACCAGAGAGATGGCAACTACCGCGAAACTTTGTATGCTAACTTGAGTAGATTACGTTGAAAACAACGGCCATCCATCTTGGACACTGTCTCCAGTTAATTTATGAGCTCAGTGGGTCAAATGCATATTGATCAGGCCACACCCACCAAACAGCAGTGGTGTAAAGTACTTAAGTTAAATACTTTAAAGTATTACTTACGTTGTTTCTGTACTTTACATTACTATTTATATTTTTGGCATCTTCTACTTTTACTTCACTACATTCCTAAAGAAAATAATGTACTTTTCTACTCCATACATTTTCCCTGACACCCAAAAGTACTCGTTACATTTTGACAGGAAAATTATGCAATTCACACACTGATCAAAATAACTTCCCTGGTCATCTCCACTGCCTCTGATCTGTTGGACTGACTAGCCCCTGGCTATCCGTCAATAAAAAGAAAACAATCAAAATTGTGCTGTCTGGTTGGCTTAATATAAGGAAGTTGAAATTATTTATACTTTTAATACTTAAGTTAATTTGATCAATTCCATTTACTTTTGATACTTAAGTATATTCAAAACCAAATACTTTTAGACTTTAACTCAAGTAGTATTTTACTGGGTGATTTTCAGTTTTACTTGAGTAATTTTCTATTAAGGTATCTTTACTTTTACTGAAGTATGACAATTGAGTACTTTATCTGTCACGACTTCCTCCGAAGTCGGTCCCTCTCCTTGTTCGGCGACGTTCGCTGGTCGACGTCACCGGTCTTCTAGCCATTGCCGATCCACCTTTCATTTTCCATTTGTTTTGTCTTATCTTCCCACACACCTGGTTTCAATTCCATCAATTCCATGTTGTGTTTTTAACCCTCTGTTCCCCCCATGTCCTTGTCCGTTATTGTTAATTGTAAGTGCTTGTGCATGTTATGTCTGGTGTGCGTAGGGTTTTGTACCCATTTATTGATTGTTCTGGTTTCCGGTGGGTTTTTATTATTAAACTGCGCCGTTGGAAACACAGTTTTTGCTCTCCTGCGTCTGACTTCTCTGCCGCCAGTACTCACCCCTTACAGTATCATTCACTACAAACCGTCACCCAACGTAGCAAATGTTGACATGAACTGAATGTACCCATGGTCACAGTAGTTACATCCCAATCTCTTCTTCCTCCTGAAGTGTGCACTTGTGACTTGTTCACTACTCCCGACAAATCTAAAATCAGTGAAGGGGGAAGAGAGGAAGAGGCAGAGAGGGAGCACACAAGAGATAGGCAAGGGTGTTGGTGGTATGGTTCAGGTCATCTGGAGCGTTGACTCTCCTTAGAGAAGGTAGCCTCGTGGTATGAGGGTTGGGCCAGTGACCCGAAAGGTTGCTAGATTGAATCCCTGAGCTGACAAGGTAAAACAAAAAAAAGATGTCATTCTGCCCCTGAACAAGGCAGTTAACCTGCTGTTCCCCGGTAGGCTGTCATTGTAAAAAAGAATTTGTTCTTAACTGACATGCCTAGTTAAATAAATGTTAAACAAAAAAAGAGAACCCCCCCCGCCACACACACTCTCATGTGGAATCAGACATTGTGCATACATAATATTTGCTATAACCTCAAAATACTGGATGAGAGACAGCTATAGAGGGAGAGAGAGAGTTAGCGATAGAGGGAGAGAGAGAGACAACGATAGAGGGAGAGAGGGAGACAGCGATAGAGGGAGAGAGAGAGACAGCGATAGAGGGAGAGAGAGAGACAGCGATAGAGGGAGAGAGAAGAGACAGCGATAGAGGGAGAGAGAGAGAACTACGGGAAATAAAAGACAGAAGGAAGGCATAATAAAAGACTGTCAGCAAACAACTAGCGTATACAGTTAAACAGTTGACCTCTTTACCAGAAAACATACAGTAGAGAAGAATCTCTCTCTCCCTCCCTCTCTTGTTTTTACTTTCTCCCTCTCGTTCTTTCCCTCTCTTTCACCCCTCTTCATCAACCCCTCTCTCCCTCTCCACCTATCTCTACCCTCTCTCCGTACTTTCTTTTTCTCTTCTCTTCTCTCGCTTTCTCTCACTCTCTTCTACCTTATCAGTATAGCTCTCCCTCTCTTTATCACCAACTCTCTCTCACTCTTTCTACCTCTTTCTTTCTACCTCTTTCTTTCTTTCTTTCTTTCTTTCTTTCTTTCTTTCTTTCTTTCTTTCTTTCTTTCTTTCTTTCTTTCTTTCTTTCTTTCTTCTCTCTCTCTCTCTCTCTCTCTCTCTCTCTCTCTCTCTTTCTTTCTCTCTCTACCTCTTTCTCTCTACCTCTCTACCTCCACCTCTACCTCTACTTCTACCTCTCTCTCTCTCTCTCTCTCTCTCTCTCTCTCTCTCTCTCTCTCTCTCTTCCCCGTAATGAGGGGGAGCCCTCTTCATCACCCCTCTCTCTCTCTCTTCTCTTTTATCAATATAAGTCTCTCCCTCTTTCTACCTCCTCCCTCTCTCTTTCTCTCTCCCTCTCGCTCTGCCCCTCTTTCTGCAGCAGCCATCTAAACATAGCTTCCTCTCTGGAGGATCAGCTTTACTGGATATATGAAAGCATACAGTCTCCCCCAGGCCTGCCTTGATTACATTCTCTACAGTCTGTAGTGTGTGTGTTGCCTCTGTGTGTGTTTGAGTAGGGTAAATATAGACTGTGTTTAAATCAGACAGAACACTGAGCAGAGCAGCAGGACAGAGAGATACTGTATGACAGAGGTTGTCCTACGGAGCCTGTGTTCTGATGGGGTCATTCCACCTCAAAAAGCACAAGAAAGAGGATTTCGACATCCACCACCTCACATTGTTCTGCAATAGTTTCTGTTGTTATAAACAAAAAATGATTAGCATTCCTGCAACATTATTTTGTTGAGAAAGGATATCGCTGAGAAATTAAGCTAGTTGATTGCACACAAATTGGCCATTTTAATGTATGGGATTCATATAATATCCAGTAACACTTTACTTGACACTCAAAATCATAGCAAGTTATGGCAGGGTCATAACCATTTCATAATGTGTCCACAGCTGACATAACTTGTCATAACCTGTCATAATATGGTCAAAACACAGTCATGACATGTATTTAGACCTGTTGTGACATATTGCATTATTTTATGTCTGGTTATGACACCGACATAAGAATGTCAAAACCCACAAAACCTACCACACAAGGCAAAACATTCCATTTCACCATAGCCTACTTGTCAGCAGTATGTTTATGTTATATAACATTCTGAAATTGACCATATTAAATTATCATTGTAATTATGCACACATTGATGTCAGACATGCACCTACCCCAATGCTCTGTTGCTGATGACTGGGATGAATACAGGAGCAGATTTCAGGAGCAGGACAAGACACCCTCTTTTTGACTGATGACTGATATAAGGACATGTAGGTGACAGGCCTATCTGGCTTATATGATTATGATGCTCATAATGCTTGGTGAGCACACATTTACTGTATTGTGAAATCGCTTGTAAAATGTATTTTGACGTTTAAAAATGGTATTATATTGTATATTACTGCCTTAATTTTAGCTGGACCCCGGGAAGAGTTACTGCTGCCTTGGCAGCATCTAATTGGGATCTATAATAAATACAAACACAAATACAGTGTCATAAAGTGCATTTTCTTAGTCCAAGTAAAGTCACACAGGATGGTCATAATGCTTCATGACAGTGTCATAAAGTGCATTTTCTTAGTCCAAGTAAAGTCACACAGGATGGTCATAATGCTTCGTGGCAGTGTCATAAAGTGCATTTTCTTAGTCCAAGTAAAGTCACACAGGATGGTCATAATGCTTCGTGGCAGTGTCATAAAGTGCATTTTCTTAGTCCAAGTAAAGTCACACAGGATGGTCATAATGCTTTGTGGCAGTGTCATAAAGTGTACGTTATTTAAAATATGATGAAAAAACATGACTGTAAACAAAAAGAATTACAACAATACCAAAGGACTTATGAAACAAACTTTCAAACTAAAGGAAACTTCTTTCCAGAGAAAAAAACACATTTGCATAAATGTGGGTTTTGACACATAACAGCCATAGAATAACACAATATATGTCACAACAGGTGTAACTAATTGGGGCATGACAGTGTAACGACCATATTATGACAGGTAATGTCAGCTAAGTTATGTCAGCTGTTATGACGTATTATGACATGGTTATGACCGTGTCCTAACTGGTTATGACGCAGAGTGTCAAGTAAAGTGTTACCTAATACTCTTCCCTTTTTTTATTTTGATTTAAAAACACATACAAACAGAAACACAACCACTACACCTGACACACATCACAACATGCTCACACCTGTCCATGAATGCAAAAAACCACACAGTAGTCTCCCTTTTATACACATATATCAAACATAATTATGTCTGTTGAGAAATGTCCCAGTCCTCAAGATGGTCAATGTAAGGTTTGCAGATATTATCAAATGTCTTTTTTGTTTTGCTTAATTTTATTAAACACAGAATGGAATAGAATGTAACTACGTAGTTCAGCCCTCCAGTTCATTATTGACTGTGAGCATGATGCTTTCCAATTGACAGGTATACATTTTCTTGCAGGAATTACGCCTAAGTTACAAAACATAGTCATGGAGATGGATGGATATAAATACAGTGGGGAGAACAAGTATTTGATGCACTGCCGATTTTGCAGGTTTTCCTACTTACAAAGCATGTAGAGGTCAGTAATTTTTATCATAGGTACACTTCAACTGTGAGAGACAGTATGAGTTTTATGTATATAATTTGCATTTTACTGCACAAAATAAGTATTTGATCACCTACCAACCAGTAAGAAATCCAGCTCTCACAGACCTGTTAGTTTTTCTTTAAGAAGCCCTCCTGTTCTCCACTTATTACCTGTATTAACTGCACCTGTTTGAACTCGTTATCTGTATAAAAGACACCTGTCCACACACTCAATCAAACAGACTCCAACCTCTCCACAATGGCCAAGACCAGACAGCTGTGTAAGGACATCAGGGAAAAAATTGTAGACCTGCACAAGGCTGGGATGGGCTACAGGACAATAGGCAAGCAGCTTGGTGAGAAGGCAACTGTTGGCGCAATTATTAGAAAATGGAAGAAGTTAAAGATGACGGTCAATCACCCTCGGTCTGGGGCTCCATGCAAGATCTCACCTCGTGGGGCATCAATGATCATGAGGAAGGTGAGGGATCAGCCCAGAACTACACGGCAGGACCTGGTCAATGACCTGAAGAGAGCTGGGACCACAGTCTCAAAGAAAACCATTAGTAACACACGGCGCCGTCATGGATTAAAATCCTGCAGCGCACGCAAGGTCCTCCTGCTCAAGCCAGCGCATGTCCAGGCCCGTCTGAAGTTTGCCAATGAAAATCTGGATGATCCTCCATGCTTCACGGTTGGGATGGTGTTCTTGGGGTTGTACTCATCCTTCTTCTTCCTCCAAACACGGCTAGTAGAGTTTAGACCAAAAAGCTCAAATTTTGTCTCATCAGACCACATGACCTTCTTCCGTGGAAATATCATTCTTTGTGGATGCTTTTCTGCAAGTAAAAGTCAGGACGACTGCACCGTATTGAGGGGAGGATGGATGGGGCCATGTATCGCGAGATCTTGGCCTACAACCTCCTTCCCTCAGTAAGAGCATTGAAGATGGGTCATGGCTGGGTTTTCCAGCCAGGGAACGACCCGAAACACACAGCCAGGGCAACTAAGGAGTGGCTCCGTAAGAAGCATCTCAAGGTCCTGGAGTGGCCTTGCCAGTCTCCAGACCTGAACCCAATAGAAAATCTTTGGAGGGAGCTGAAAGTCCGTATTGCCCAGCGACAGCCCCGAAACCTGAACGATCTGGAGAAGATCTGTGTAACGGTTCTCTTGTAGTGAAGGAGAGTCGGACCAAGATGCGGCGTGTAGATTGCAATCCATGTTTAATAAACAAACGTAAAACACAAATCAATACAAACACTACAAAACAAAGAACGTAATGAACGTAACGAAAACCGAAACAGCCTATACTTGTGTAAACTAACACAGAGACAGGAACAAGGACACTAAGGACAATCACCCACGAAACACACAAAGAATATGACTGCCTAAATATGGTTCCCAATCAGAGACAACGGTAAACACCTGCCTCTGATTGAGAACCACTTCAGACAGCCATAGACTTAACTAGAACACCCCACTAAGCTACAATCCCAATACCAACACACCACATACAAAAACCCCATGCCACACCCTGGCCTGACCAAATAAATGAAGATAAACACAAAATACCTCGACCAGGGCGTGACAGAACTCCCCCAAGGTGCGGACTCCCGGACGCAACCCCAAAACACAATAGGGAGGGTCCGGGTGGGCGTCTGTCCATGGTGGCGGCTCCGGCGCGGGACGTGGACCCCACTCAGTCACCGTCTTAGTCCCTCCTCCTCGCGTCCTTGGATAGTCCACCCTCGCCGCCGACCATGGCCTAGTAGTCCTCACCCAGAACCCCACTGGACTGAGGAGCAGATCGGGACTGAGGGGCAGCTCGGGAATGAGGCAGCTCGGGACTGAGGGGAAGCTCGGGACTGAGGGGAAGCTCGGGACTGAGGGGAAGCTTGCGACTGAGGGGAAGCTCGGGACTGAGGGGAAGCTCGGTACTGAGGGGAAGCTCGGCACTGAAAGGAAGCTCAGCACTGAGAGGAAGCTCAGGCAGGTAGCTGAATCCGGCAGATCCTGGCTGGCTGGCGGTTCTGGCAGATCCTGGCTGGCTGGCGGTTCTGGCAGATCCTGGCTTACTGGCGGATCTGAAAGAGTCTGGTTCACTGTCGGATCTGGAAGTGTCTGGTTGACTAGCAGATCTGGAAGAGTCTGGCTGACTGGCAGATCTGGAAGAGTCTGGCTGACTGGTGGATCTGGAAGAGTCTGGCTGACTGGCGGATCTGGAAGAGTCTGGCTGACTGGCAGATCTGGAAGAGTCTGGCTGACTGGTGGATCCTGGCAGACTGACGGATCTGGCTGCTCCATGCTGACTGGCGGCTCTGGCTGCTCCTTGCAGACTGGCAGCTCTGGCTGCTCCATGCAGACTGGCAGCTCTGGCTGCTTCATGCAGACTGGCAGCTCTGGCTGCTTCATGCAGACTGGCAGCTCTGGCTGCTCCATGTAGACTGGCATCTCTGGCTGCTCCATGCAGGCTGGCAGCTCTGGCTGCGCTGAACAGGTGGGAGACTCCAGCAGCGCTGTAGAGGAGGAAGGCTCTGGCTGCGCTGAACAGGCGGGAGACTCCGGCAGCGCTGGCGAGGCGCACTGTAGGCCTGATGCGTGGTGCTGGCACTGGTGGGACTGGACCGAGAACATGCACAGGAAGCCTGGTGCGGGGAGCTGCCACCGGAGGGCTGGTGTGTGAAGGTGGTACTGGATAGACCGGACCGTGCAGGCGCACTGGAGCTCTTGAGCACCGAGCCTGCCCAACCTTACCTGGTTTAATGCTCTCGGTCGCCCTGCCAGTGCGGCGAGGTGGAATAACACCGCATTGGGCTATGCAGGCGAACCGGAGACACCGAGCGCAAGGCTGGTGCCATGTAAGCCGGCCCAAGGAGACTCACTGGGGACCAGATGCGTAGAGACGGTTTCATGGCCTTTGGCTCGACGCTCAATCTAGCCCGGCCGATACGCGGAGCTGGAATATGAAAGCACATTGGCATAATTAAATTATACTAACACCAGGTTTAGTACCTTAGGTAATAGGCAGTATGGAGGTAGAGAGCCTAGAGAAAACAAAGAAAGACGGCCAACCTGTTAAATACCCAAAATGTGAGAATTAAATTATATTTCTACTTGTGAGAATATGGGAATGGTCCGTGGACACTTGAGGGACAGTTATGATGAGTGTGTTTCATTTGGTGATCTCATGAAGGACGGGAAACACACATAACAGTATCTCTTAAAGTGTGCATTTCCCAGCTGTCAGGTTTACATCTCAATATTGTGAAACGTGTGTGATTAAATATGAAACTATTTGTGAAAAGATGTAATGTGATGTTAACCTTCTAAACGTTCGATTCACTACAGAAAGAGACAATTCTGGATGACATGAACTACTAGTTTGTAGCTAGAAATTACGTATACTTAGAATGAGAATACCGACAACCGCCGAAGCATCTATTCTATGAGAACATTTCTGAATGGTACTCTGAAGTATCCATCCTAACCACATACAACCACAAAAGACTTTGTGACTTCAATGAAAGTTAACCAGAGATTCTGATGAACCCTACAGGACGATCGAGGATTTCAACATTGAAGACAACAACAACACCATACTGGGGTAAATATATATACATTGCAATTATTCTCGAATGAGCGGCCGTTCATGTGCAAAGGATTAGCATTTCAATCAATATAATTATAGACTGTGTGAAATTAATTTATTTAGTCTTTCCCGCTCTTTCTCAGTCACACCCCTTTCCTTTAGTCTACCAAGCTGTCATACCGGCTTAGCCCACTAGGGACTTTTCTATCATTGTTAGTAACCAATGTCTACTGTTTGTTTGTTATGTATTTCTGTGATTATTTAGTTAGTAAGTAAATAAATAATTGAGCCAATTTGTATATTGCTGATTCATAATTTATGCTAGGGTTCGCGTTCAGATAACCAAGAATGTTACGACATTTGGAACGAGACTAACAAGGTAATAATAATGCATTAATGAGAATGACTAATCGATCAGATGCCCCAACTTCCTAGTTAATTAAGTTTACATGATTAGTTTAATCACGTAATAATAATTACACATAGAGAATTGATTTGATAAAATAACAGTCTTCAAATGTATTGATAGTAAAGACACGACATAGGGTTAGAGGAAGGAGAGTGGCTGTGTGTTAGGGTTAGTAATAGTTGTAGTAGTAGAACATTATTGATCACATGACAGGAAATGTATGTATCACCACTATCAGCAGCAATTCAAAGATATTAGTGCAATCGTATATAGCCTTTTAATGTTCTTTGTGTATGTGTGTGTGTGTAGTGAGAGAGACAGAAAGTATGATGTCCTGTAGAGTTTCCATAAGAGGCAGGATGTAGTGGAGCAGGTAGAGAGCTTCAAATTCCACAGTGTCCACATCACTAAAACCTGTCATGGTCCATACACACCAACAGAGTCGTGAAGAGGGCACGATAACGCCTTTTCCCCCTCAGTAGGCTGAAAAGATTTGGCATGGGCCCTCAGATCCTGAAAAAGTACAGCTGCATCACTGAGAGCATTTTGACTGGCTGCATCTTCAGGCCTGCAGTGGCCTTGTGCTCAGCATCCAGTCATATTCTCAGAGCCTCAGAGGCCATGGTGGGGCCCAGACATCACTGAGCGTAGGTGGTCCCATGACATGCCAGGACCTTTGTTCTCAGGTGCCTCAAAGACAGGCCAAAATGGTCAAAGAATCCAGCCACCCAAGTCATAGATTGGTTTCCATCAGTTCTGCAGTGGCCTTGTGTTCTCAGTCTGGGACCAAAAAGCCCTGAACAGCTTCTGGTGGGACTGCTGAAGGAGTTAATCAAATGTACATCACCCCCATTATGGCCTTTGTTTCATACTGCCTCTACACAGCCATGGTGGGGCCAGAGCAATTTACAGAAGAGTGCATACATTTTTCCATATGAGTCCCCAGGGCCTTGAACCAGAGCCCTGGCATTGAAAGCCATGTGATGGGGCCCAGACAAATGAGCTACATAGGACTCCACGTAAGCCTGCAGATGGATATGTGTTCTCAGAGCCATGACAGCCACTGGGGCCATACACACACTTCACATACCACTGCTGCAGTTTATTATATTCCAGATTGCCTCATACAGCCCCCTACCTACATGTACATACTGTATTACATCAATTACCTCATCAAATCGAATGACAATTTATTGGTCACTTACGCTGAATACAACAGGTGTAGACATTACAGTGAAATGCTTACTTACGAGCCTGTTTCCAACAATGCAGAGTTAAAAAGTAAGACAAATATTTGCTAAATACAAAAGGAAATAGTAACACAATAAAAACAATAACGAGGCTTTATACAAGCAGATCACGGATCAGGCTGTATACAAGCAGATCACGGATCGGGCTGTATACAAGCAGATCACAGATCAGGCTGTATACTGTTGGTCAATTTCTTCAACAGATGATCAATTGTATAAAATTCTCAAACTTATACATAAGTAATAGAAAGGAAACACAGAGTCTTTAAGTATAAAAAATCTCCTTTAGTAATACAATTGTAGGCTGAAGTTGGTACAGAGTACAGTATATGATAGCTTTCCCCGGGTTCTGCAAGGTGTCTAAGACATCCTGCAACTTATATAGCCTCCCCATTGACATTTCACAACAGATAAGTCTAAGCATCTTCTGGCAGGTGGAGGTTTCCATCAGGCCTGCAGTGGCCTTGTGTTCTCAGAAAACCAGTCATATTCTCAGAGCCTCAGACAGCCATGGTGGGGCCCAGACAGGAGGAGTATGAGCGTAGGTGGTTTCCATCAGGCCTGCAGTGGCCTTGTGTTCTCAGAGCCTCAGACAGCCATGGTGGGGCCCAGACAGGAGGAGTATGAGCGTAGGTGGTTTCCATCAGGCCTGCAGTGGCCTTGTGTTCTCAGAGCCTCAGACAGCCATGGTGGGGCCCAGACAGGAGGAGTATGAGCGTAGGTGGTTTCCATCAGGCCTGCAGTGGCCTTGTGTTCTCAGAGCCTCAGACAGCCATGGTGGGGCCCAGACAGGAGGAGTATGAGCGTAGGTGGTTTCCATCAGGCCTGCAGTGGCCTTGTGTTCTCAGAGCCTCAGACAGCCATGGTGGGGCCCAGACAGGAGGAGTATGAGCGTAGGTGGTTTCCATCAGGCCTGCAGTGGCCTTGTGTTCTCAGAGCCTCAGACAGCCATGGTGGGGCCCAGACAGGAGGAGTATGAGCGTAGGTGGTTTCCATCAGTTCTGCAGTGGCCTTGTGTTCTCAGAGCCTCAGACAGCCATGGTGGGGCCCAGACAGGAGGAGTATGAGCGTAGGCGGTTTCCATCAGGCCTGCAGTGGCCTTGTGTTCTCAGAGCCTCAGACAGCCATGGTGGGGCCCAGACAGGAGGAGTATGAGCGTAGGCGGTTTCCATCAGGCCTGCAGTGGCCTTGTGTTCTCAGAGCCTCAGACAGCCATGGTGGGGCCCAGACAGGAGGAGTATGAGCGTAGGCGGTTTCCATCAGGCCTGCAGTGGCCTTGTGTTCTCAGAGCCTCAGACAGCCATGGTGGGGCCCAGACAGGAGGAGTATGAGCGTAGGTGGTTTCCATCAGGTCTGCAGTGGCCTTGTGTTCTCAGAGCCTCAGACAGCCATGGTGGGGCCCAGACAGGAGGAGTATGAGCGTAGGTGGTTTCCATCAGGTCTGCAGTGGCCTTGTGTTCTCAGAGCCTCAGACAGCCATGGTGGGGCCCAGACAGGAGGAGTATGAGCGTAGGTGGTTTCCATCAGGCCTGCAGTGGCCTTGTGTTCTCAGAGCCTCAGACAGCCATGGTGGGGCCCAGACAGGAGGAGTATGAGCGTAGGTGGTTTCCATCAGGTCTGCAGTGGCCTTGTGTTCTCAGAGCCTCAGACAGCCATGGTGGGGCCCAGACAGGAGGAGTATGAGCGTAGGTGGTTTCCATCAGGTCTGCAGTGGCCTTGTGTTCTCAGAGCCTCAGACAGCCATGGTGGGGCCCAGACAGGAGGAGTATGAGCGTAGGTGGTTTCCATCAGGTCTGCAGTGGCCTTGTGTTCTCAGAGCCTCAGACAGCCATGGTGGGGCCCAGACAGGAGGAGTATGAGCGTAGGTGGTTTCCATCAGGTCTGCAGTGGCCTTGTGTTCTCAGAGCCTCAGACAGCCATGGTGGGGCCCAGACAGGAGGAGTATGAGCGTAGGTGGTTTCCATCAGGCCTGCAGTGGCCTTGTGTTCTCAGAGCCTCAGACAGCCATGGTGGGGCCCAGACAGGAGGAGTATGAGCGTAGGTGGTTTCCATCAGGTCTGCAGTGGCCTTGTGTTCTCAGAGCCTCAGACAGCCATGGTGGGGCCCAGACAGGAGGAGTATGAGCGTAGGTGGTTTCCATCAGGCCTGCAGTGGCCTTGTGTTCTCAGAGCCTCAGACAGCCATGGTGGGGCCCAGACAGGAGGAGTATGAGCGTAGGTGGTTTCCATCAGGTCCTGCAGTGGCCTTGTGTTCTCAGAGCCTCAGACAGCCATGGTGGGGCCCAGACAGGAGGAGTATGAGCGTAGGTGGTTTCCATCAGGCCTGCAGTGGCCTTGTGTTCTCAGAGCCTCAGACAGCCATGGTGGGGCCCAGACAGGAGGAGTATGAGCGTAGGTGGTTTCCATCAGGTCTGCAGTGGCCTTGTGTTCTCAGAGCCTCAGACAGCCATGGTGGGGCCCAGACAGGAGGAGTATGAGCGTAGGTGGTTTCCATCAGGCCTGCAGTGGCCTTGTGTTCTCAGAGCCTCAGACAGCCATGGTGGGGCCCAGACAGGAGGAGTATGAGCGTAGGTGGTTTCCGCCTTCTGATATTGTCTGAAGGGCACAACACTCAAAACAGGTGTTAACACACACACACAGAAGTCTCCTAAGAGGAGACCCTACAGTTTGTCATAACAAAATGTATTAACCCTTTAAAAGGTATGAGGCCTTTGTTTATCCCCGTCATTCCCTCCTTTGAGGCCACCAGGCCTCAACAAATGCAAAGTAACTCAAGCATAGTGATTTATAAGAATCATCCATAAAATGTACTTTAGACTGTAAGCAATCCTCCGGAGATTGAGGATAGAAATAACGGTCTTGGTATACACTCTTAACTGTTATGGTGGTTGTGCGGTCTTCTGGTAGTGCGATAGGTGGTGCCACCACTGATGCTCCTAGACCTTCACCGCTGTAGGTGATTCTGCGATGACCTGGTAGGACCCCATCCATCTCGGGTGCTTCCACTTGCTTTTTGGACCTTCAGCTTGATCCATTCTCCAACGTCAACAGGTAGGCTGTCTGGTTCACCCTGTCCTGGAACTTCCTGGGCTTTCCTGTATTGGGAACACAAATACATAACAGCATGAGTTAGTTCCTTCATATATTTGCTCAAATCATCATCCAGTGCAGTCAGGTCAGTGGTCTGTGTAAACGAACGCTCATCGGGTTGCCAGTTAAGAGCTCATGTGGGCTAAGCCCTGTTACGCGGTTTACACTATTGCGCATTTTCATCAAGACTAAGGGGGACACTCTACCCATGACTTCCCTGTGGAGTGACATGCTTTGGCAAGCCCCCCTTTTATGGTTTGGTTAGCTCTTTCAGTAATCTCATTACTTTGTGGGTGTTAGATACAAACAAACTTCTGATCTATCCCCAATTGGGCAGCCACCTGTGCAACCACATCTCCTGAGAAATGGGGGCCATTGTCTGCGGAGAGAACTTCCGGTGCGCCGAATCTAGGGATGATTTCCCTTTTGCTACCATTTTAGCTTCACAGTGCACGGTTGGAAATGCTTCAACCCACCTAGTAAATCGGTCAATTATTAAAGGCAGTATCTCATTCTTTCCTTTCGTTCAACCATGTCTATGTAGTCCATATCTAAATGGGTGATCAGGCTGGCCGGCGCTGGAAAGTTCCGTGATTTTAGGGGGGTATTGCATGCATGTAGTACATTTATACATGTTAGTTTTGCAAATTTCAATCAGATTTGGACAAAACCAGGTGTCAGATATTAGTCTTACCATCTCCCCCCTTGGCGTGCGACCCACCTTGTGGGCCAGGAGACACACAGAGGAGACAACAGGCAGATGCAGAACTGGTTTGCCAGAGAGTGATTGCCTCCACAGGCCATCAGGGCCTCTGGAGCAGCCCCTAGATTCCCATAAGGTGTGATTAAGTGCGTCAGCAGCCTGGTGTTGGTCCAGATCAGTGATTTCAGACGTACACAGGTAGGCAAGCAGAACAGCATGAGTATGCCAGCAGGAAGCAGCATTCTTAGCAGCTGCATTACCCAAACTAACGCTGTCAGTGTTACCTGTGTGGGCACGGACCTTAAGAATAGCCAACTTGGCAGGAAGCAACATAGAAGCCCTGCTTGAAGCTATCTGTAAACAGTGCTTAATAGGGGTACCAGACACATTAACAAAGTCCCTACCTTTCCAAACCCCTATCCAAGACAGGCAAACGCCAATGGCTTATGCAGAGTCAGAATAAATGTTAACCTTCAAACCATTACCTAATTTACATGCTAAGGGCCAGGAGCTCAGCTTATTGTGCTGAGCAATGTTCTGGCAAAGGCTGTTCAATCAATACTGTCCTATCTATTGAAACTATTTATTTATTTTATTTTTCCTTCATTTAAGTCAGTTAAGAACAATTTCTTATTTTCAATGACAGCCTAGGAACAGTGGGTTAACTGCCTGTTCAGGGGCAGAATGACCTTGTCAGCTCAGGGATTTGAACTTGCAACCTTTCGGTTATTAGTCCAACAATCTAACCACTAGGCTACCCTGCCGCCCCAATATACCAAACCCTGCACATTTTCTTCCAGTGTCCTTAACCTATAAAGGCAGAGCCATCAACAAAGAGTAACATCAGGGAGCTCAAGAGGTTCATCATAAAGGTCAGGTCGAGCCTTGGAATTACATTGGACTTGATTAGTTGTGTAGCTCTCCATCTTCCAGAGAGACGTGCAGTTGTGCTGGGTTGACAACGGTGAGCTTGTGTCAGAAGGCATTCATACCCAGCAAGTCTTGCAACCATGAGTTCTTCTGATTCAGTAATGTCATCACAGCATGGGAGACGTAAACAGTAGTAGGGTGTTGTAACGTCAGAGTGGCAGATTTCTCAATGGTTGTGGGTTCCAATATGAATGAGGATGGAACTGAGTCGCAGGTGCTTGATGAAACTGCGGAGCAGGTGGTGGAGGATGCTGCTGCTGCAGGGCAGCTGAGGTTACAGCCACCGTTAGATTGTAGGGTTTTCCTTTGTCCAGTTGGACCAGCTGGGCCTTGAGCTGTGTGTCAAGTCCAGCCTTCCTTGCTCTTTCCTCAATCTTCATCTTCTTCCAGGCTCTGCAGTGATGACTAATGTGGTCCTCTTTAGTAGGTCCTTCAAATCTGTCCCATCCCACTACATTCATCAGCTTATCACGGACCCAGTCAGGCAGATTCCTGCAGAGTCTATCATAGAACAGGTTCTCGGTAGTATAAGTGGAATTATATCTCTCAGTGGTTTCCACTTGCCATTCTGTCCTCATCGTATCCATCCAGTCGAGGACATCATCATCTTCGGTGAAGAGAAGTTCACCCAGTCTTGCAACATCTCTGGTGGTGGGAAACATTTCCCTCAACTGTTGGTAGAGTGCTTGTCTGAAATGGGTAAACGGCAGTTCCACTTGGCCTTGAGTCATCTGTAGTTGGTGTCACACTGTCCTGGGGTCAACACCTTAGCCATAAGAGCTATGAGATCACCCAGGCACAGCTGATGGTGAGAGGCTATAACAGTCTCAATGGTAGGAATCTACCTGTCTGCTCTTTTAGATCGGCGGGGCAATTGTTTTGCTGCGGTATCCAAGTGCCCAAAACTCCATGGTTTGTAATCATAGTACAGTTGTCCTGTACCAGAGGTTATCACCAGAGGGTAAGTTCCCACGGGACAGTCATCTTCACCTGGTTGTGTCTTCATCCATTCAGTCCGTTTCATCTCCAGTCTCTTTGATGTTCAGGGCTGTATGTTTTTAAATCCACCCTGTAATATCGCTGCCTCACTTTGCACCATGTATGATAAGCGTCTTAGTTCTGCCCGTGAGCGATCCAGCTGTTGCTGCATACTCTGTGAACCGGCAGCACGTGCATGAGAGTCCTTCAGACTATCGGGAAACTCGCCTTTTTCTTCAATTTGAGCTCCACTTTTGTGTTCTTTTTTGTTCACGTTCTCTCTCCTCTCTCTTCTTTTCTTCCCACTGTCTTATGTATTGTTCACTTCTTGCTCTTTCTTCACTTTCTGCTTCCTCTCGTCTTATCTCCTCTTCTCTTCCTTTATGTTGCTTCCACTTATCCTTTTGTGTCTGTCTTCATCATCGCAATGTCGTCTCAATTTGTCAACAGCTTTATCCATTTCTCTCTGCACCTTGTTTTCTTGAGCTGCCATGAGGTCCTTCGCCGTGGTGACTCTAGGGTTGTTGATTGTGTCCTGGCATCATTCCATATATCTTGAGAGAGCCAGAGTCTTTAATCTTTGTCAATTCCTTTTTCATACAGGTAGCTTTCTGTTGAGTCCGGAATAGGTTACCCTCAGTTTTTAACATCGACAAAGCAGTCACAGAAAATAGGGTGGAGTTTTTATTTTCCTGTCTTCTTTTCATGATATTCTGTACATGTTAATACCTGGTTGTATTAAACGACCCATCCTTAGGCCATCTATATTCAGAGGCTTCTTTGGTCCAATCAGGACATTTCTTGAAAACCCAGGTTAAGTCTTTTTCCATTGTGGGGTATTTTCCTACTAAGAACTGTAGAAGGGTGGCGGGTTTCATAGCGACTGGCCCCTCAGGTAACTCTGAGCTCCTGTCTGCCATATCTAAAAAATATATTTTAAAATTATTTAATTAGGCTCTAGATGTAATGTGAATACAGATAAATGAATGCAAAATAACCCAATATGTGTATAGTCTATCCCTTAACTCACATACGTTTATTTAAAGCATGGTGATAAGTCAATTATAATTAAACACCATGTAATGTATGGGTGATGTAAAATAATCATCCTCTATGGAGAAAGCAGGAAATAGTAAAGGGTTCAAGATGATTATAACTGGTATAAACTTGTGGAACCTCCACAACAATCCTGGCATCTATGTGATAATCTCCTCCTTCCAAGGGAGAAACTATTACTTCAAAACGATTTCTTTTTAAAATAGCGTGGGTCAGTAACACACGGGCAGGTGTATTCCCTAATACAGCAGTGGTGTATGCTTTATTCAAATACACAGGCTTTATATTGTCTATAACCAACTCCTGATTTATCATCCAACCATCCAGTTATTAAACCACACAGAAGACATGATACATAGAACAATTACAAAATACATAGAACAATTACAGACCCTTATCAGAAAAACAGTCAAACCCTTAACTCTATCACAACAATCAGCATTTTATACTTGGAATTTATGCCCCAAGTCTCATCAAACACAAAAAATAATTGGGAGTTTATACTTGGAATTTATGCCCTAAGTCCTATCACCAAGTCTCATAATCATGAACATTTAACCCAGGAATTTATAACGTAAACTCAGCAAAAAAAAGAAAGGTCCCTTTTTCAGGACCCTGTCTTTCAAAGATAATTCGTAAAAATCCAAATACAGTGCCTTGCGAAAGTATTCGGCCCCCTTGAACTTGGCGACCTTTTGCCACATTTCAGGCTTCAAACATAAAGATATAAAACTGTATTTTTTTGTGAAGAATCAACAACAAGTGGGACACAATCATGAAGTGGAACGACATTTATTGGATATTTCAAACCTTTTTAACAAATCAAAAACTGAAAAATTGGGCGTGCAAAAGGTCGCAAAGTTCAAGGGGGCCGAATACTTTCGCAAGGCACTGTAACTTCATAGATCGTCATTGTAAAGGGTTTAAACACTGTTTCCCATGCTTGTTCAATGAACCATAAACAATTAATGAACATGGAGCTGTGGAACGGTCGTTAAGACACTAACAGCTTGCAGACAATTAGGCAATTAAGGTCACAGTTAAGAAAACTTAGGACACTAAAGAAGCCGTTCGACTGACTCTGAAAAACACCAAAAGAAAGATGCCCAGGGTCCCTGCTCATCTGTGTGAACGTGCCTTAGGCATGCTGCAAGGAGATGAGGACTGCAGATGTGGCCAGGGCAATAAATTGCAATGTCCGTACGGTGAGATGCCTAAGACAGAGCTATAGGGAGACAGGACGGACAGCTGATCATCCTCGCAGTGGTAGACCACGTGTAACAACACCTGCACAGGATCGGTTTATCCGAACATCACACCTGCGGGACAGGTACAGGACGGCAACAACAACTGCCCGAGTTACACCAGGAATGCACAATCCCTCCATCAGTGCTCAGACTGTCTGCAATAGGCTGAGAGAGGCTGGACTGAGGGCTTGTAGGCCTGTTGTAAGGCAGGTCCTCACCAGACATCACCGGCAACAATGTTGCCTATGGGCACAAACCCACCGTTGCTGGACCAGACAGGACTGGCAAAAAGTGCTGGGGCGGTCATCATCGGACTGAACTTGTTGTTATTGCAGGCAATCTCAACGCTGTGTGTTACAGGGAAGACATCCATCCTCCCTCATGTGGTATCCTTCCTGCAGGCTCATCCTGACATGACCCTCCAGCATGACAATGCCACCTGCCATACTGCTCGTTCTGTGCGTGATTTCCTGCAAGACAGGAATGTCAGTGTTCTGCCATGGCCAGCGAAAAGCTGGATCTCAATCCCATTGAGAAAGTGTGGGACCTGTTGGATTGGAGGGTGAGGGCTAGGGCCATTCCCCCCAGAAATGTCTGGGAACTTGCATGTGACTTGGTGGAAGAGTGGGGTAACATCTCACAGCAAGAATGGACAAATCTGGTGCAGTCCATGAGGAGGAGATGCACTGCAGTACTTAATGCAGCTGGTGGCCATACCAGATACTGATGTTACTTTTGATTTTGATCCCCCCCCTTTGTTCAGGGACACATTATTCAATTTCTGTTAGTCACGTGTCTGTGGAACTTGTTTCTGTCTCAGTTGTTGAATCTTGTTATGTTCATACAAATATTTACACATGTTAAGTTAAGACTTTTTTTAATGAGTTTGTGGTATGATTCATTGTTAGCCTATTGTAGATCTGGAAAAACGATCCACCTTCCACTCTTGTTAGGGGAGGTGCATGCAAGCAGATGAGGACATTTGGCTGGAAGAAATGATATAGTAAAACCTGCAATAGAGTGAATGTAAACCAGGGAAAATCATACTTCCCTCCCCTATACCCAACCAAAAAACACACTACCCTCCCCTATACCCAACCAAAAAACACACTACCCTCCCCTATACCCAACCAAAAAACACACTACCCTCCCCTATACCCAACCAAAAAACACACTACCCTCCCCTATACCCAACCAAAAAACACACTACCCTCCCCTATACCCAACCAAAAACACACTACCCTCCCCTATACCCAACCAAAAAACACACTACCCTCCCCTATACCCAACCAAAAAACACACTACCCTCCCCTATACCCAACCAAAAAACACACTACCCTCCCCTATACTCAACCAAAAAACACACTACCCTCCCCTGTGCCCAATGAAAAAAAACACACTACCCTCCCCTGTGCCCAACCAAAAAACACACTACCCTCCCCTATACCCAACCAAAAAACCCACTTCCCTCCCCTGTGCCCAATGAAAAAACACACTACCCTCCGCTGTGCCCAACCAAAAAACCCACTTTCCTCCCCTATACCCAACCAAAAAACCCACTTCCCTCCCCTGTGCCCAATGAAAAAACACACTACCCTCCGCTGTGCCTAACCAAAAAACACACTTCCCTCCCCTATACCCAACCAAAAAACCCACTTCCCTCCCCTGTGCCCAATGAAAAAACACACTACCCCCCGCTGTGCCCAACCAAAAAACCCACTTCCCTCCCCTATACCCAACCAAAAAACCCACTTCCCTCCCCTATACCCAACCAAAAAACCCACTTCCCTCCCCTATACCCAACCAAAAAACCCACTTCCCTCCCCTATACCCAACCAAAAAACACACTTCCCTCCCCTATACCCAACCAAAAAACACACTTCCCTCCCCTATACCCAACCAAAAAACACACTTCCCTCCCCTATACCCAACCAAAAAACCCACTTCCCTCCCCTGTGCCCAATGAAAAAACACACTACCCTCCCCTATACCCAACCAAAAAACCCACTTCCCTCCCCTGTGCCCAATGAAAAAACACATACTGTTAAACTGGAAAAGCAGATCCAATGTTTAAACCATACACTGCCTTAATTTACTGTCTGACCTGCCCCCCTTGGAGAGATTCTCCTTCAAATGAAATCAAATCTGATGGACTTTAACACAATCTGGGAAACATTCCTATTCTATATCACCCTCAGGCAAGCCAAGATCAAATATGACATTCATTATGAGTTATTTGCTAACTGGCTGCTTACCCACAAGCCTTATTTTGTCTTGTCTGGTCCTGTCTGATCCTGTCTGATCCTCTCCAGTCCTTTCTGACCCTGTCCGGTCCTGTCTGATATTCCCTAGTCCTCCCTGATCCTGCCCGGTCCTGTCTGATCCTCCCTGGTCCTGTCTGATCCTCGCTGGTCCTGTCCGGTCCTGTCTGATATTCCCTAGTCCTCCTGTCTGATCCTGTCTGATCCTACATGGTCCTGTCTGATCCTCGCTGGTCCTGTCCGGTCCTGTCTGATATTCCCTAGTCCTCCCTGATCCTGTCCGGTCCTGTCTGATCCTCCCTGGTCCTGTCTGATCCTCGCTGGTCCTGTCCGGTCCTGTCTGATATTCCCTAGTCCTCCCTGATCCTGTCTGGTCCTGTCTGATCCTCTCTGGTCCTGTCTGACCCTGTCTGGTCCTGTCTGATTCTGTCTGATCCTCCCTGGTCCTGTCTGATATTCCCTAGTCCTCCCTGATCCTGTCCGGTCCTGTCTGATCCTCCCTCGTCCTGTCTGATCCTCGCTGGTCCTGTCCGGTCCTGTCTGATATACCCTAGTCCTCCCTGATCCTCTCTGGTCATGTCTGACCCTTTCTGGTCATGTCTGACCCTGTCTAATCCTGTCTGATCCTCCCTGGTCCTGTCTGATCCTCGCTGGTCCTGTCTGGTCCTGTCTGATCCTCCCTGGTCCTCCCTGATCATGTCCAGTCCTGTCTGATCCTGCCCGGTCCTGTCTGATCCTCTCCAGTCCTTTCTGACCCTGTCCGGTCCTGTCTGATATTCCCTAGTCCTCCCTGATCCTGTCCGGTCCTGTCTGATCCTCCCTGGTCCTGTCTGATCCTCGCTGGTCCTGTCCGGTCCTGTCTGATATTCCCTAGTCCTCCTGTCTGATCCTGTCTGATCCTACATGGTCCTGTCTGATCCTCGCTGGTCCTGTCCGGTCCTGTCTGATATTCCCTAGTCCTCCCTGATCCTGTCCGGTCCTGTCTGATCCTCCCTGGTCCTGTCTGATCCTCGCTGGTCCTGTCCGGTCCTGTCTGATATTCCCTAGTCCTCCCTGATCCTGTCTGGTCCTGTCTGATCCTCTCTGGTCCTGTCTGACCCTGTCTGGTCCTGTCTGATTCTGTCTGATCCTCCCTGGTCCTGTCTGATATTCCCTAGTCCTCCCTGATCCTCTCTGGTCATGTCTGACCCTTTCTGGTCATGTCTGACCCTGTCTAATCCTGTCTGATCCTCCCTGGTCCTGTCTGATCCTCCCTGGTCCTCCCTGATCATGTCCAGTCCTTTCTGATCCTGCCCGGTCCTGTCTGATCCTCTCCAGTCCTTTCTGATCCTGTCTGGTCCTGTCTGATACTCTCCAGTCCTGTCTGACCCTGTCTGGTCCTCCCTGATCCTGCCCGGTCCTGTCTGATCCTCTCCAGTCCTTTCTGATCCTGTCTGGTCCTGTCTGATACTATCCAGTCCTGTCTGACCCTGTCTGGTCCTCCCTGATCCTGCCCGGTCCTGTCTGATCCTCTCCAGTCCTTTCTGATCCTGTCTGGTCCTGTCTGATACTATCCAGTCCTGTCTGACCCTGTCTGGTCCTCCCTGATCCTGTCTGGTCCTGTCTGACCCGGTCTGATCCTATCTGATACTGTCTGGTTTCCCTTGCCTTTTCTTTTTTTCTTTATTACCCCCCCACACTCTCACCCTGTGGTGTAAAGTACTTAAGTAAAAATACTTGACAATACTACCAAGTCGTTTTTTGGGGTATCTGTACTTTACTTTACTATTTATATTTTTGACTACTTTTACTTCACTACATTCCCAAAGAAAATAATATACTTTTTTACTCCATACATTTTCCCTGACACCCAAAAGTACTAGTAACATTTTGAATGCTTAGCTGGCAGGACGCCTAGCCCTAAGTTAGCAGGACAGGAAAATGGTCCAATTCACACACTTATCTAGAGAACATGCCTTATCATTCCTACTTTGACTTTTGATATTTAAGTATATGTAATATCAAATACTTTTAGTATTTTACTGGCAGACTTTCAATTTTACTTGAGTTATTTTCTGTTATGGTAACTTTACTTTTACTCAAGTATGACAACTGGGTACTTTTTCCACCACTGCTCTCACCTTACTTTTCTGCTCTTTCTGACTTTTTGGTTGTAGTTTACCTTCTTCACTATAATAAAAGTGTGTATGTAAAAAATAATAATAAACATATAAAATAAGTGCCACCCTTTTTCCTATTTAGTTCAGCATGGGCCCTGGTCAAAGTAGTACACTGTATAGGGAATAGGGCTCACTCATATCACTCATTCATATATCCTTATGTACATATTCTTTATCCCCTTACACTGTGTATAAGACAGTAGTTTTGGAATTGTTAGTTAGATTACTTGTTGGTTATCACTGCATTGTCGGAACTAGAAGCACAAGCATTTCGCTACACTCGCATTAACATCTGCTAACCATGTGTATGTGACAAATAAAATTGGATTTGATTTGATTTGAAAAGGGCTCCATTTAAGACGCACACAAAGTGCTGTTGTGGACTGGACAGAGTCCAAGTCAAAGGAAGATAGAGGCCGAAAAAACAAGAAAACCTAATAAACCTTTATGTCTACATAGATTTACCATAATGAAAATACCATTGAGTTAAACATTGCTGATTGAAATCCATCCTTCGACAGGCATGTTAATTCAATTAAATTAGACACACACACACACACACACGTCAAGGAGTAAAGAATAGGCTTGATAGCGCAGCAAATGCTCCTCATCAAGCCTTAGTAACTGTCTCCATGGTGATGCTCCAGGTGTCTCGATGGTGTTGCCAAGGAAACGGTTTTACCTGCTTCGGCTGTCAGAGTTGAAGCCTTTCCCTGCCACTACGCACGGACAGAGCCACACGCACACAACTCTACCTCTGTAAGCAGGCCTGTAGTTTTTAGTGATGTAAAGCTCTCTAGCTCGTCAAGCTGGCTTTAAATAAGATGACAACATAGTCAGTGTGTATTTTTTATAGATGTGTGTTCTGAGTTAGTACAAGAGCCCGTTCCATGTCACAGTGGATAAGAATAAAAGCTCCAACTCAAGAGTTCAGATAAGAAACAGGAGAAGTAAAAGACGAGGTCCTATTGCTTCCATCTGAAATGAGCAGGAGATTGAAATATGTCCCAATTGGCACCCTATTCCCTATATAGTGCACTACTTTTGCCCAGAGCCCTATGGCCCCTGGTTCAAAAATAGGGAACTAAATAGGGAATATGGTGAAATTTAGAACAACGACTGTATGTTCTTCTCTTCATAGCAGCTGCATCTGTGTAGAGCAGGTTCAGGCAATTATCCACCACAACACAGTCTGCTTTCAATCATCTTTCAGTCTAAAGGCATCTTTATATTATGTGTATTCCTCACACAGCAGGAGATTGGCTGCTGGAAGACAAATGAGAACGGGAGAAAAGAAAGGTAGATTATATTGGAAGACGATTTAGAAGATTTCTTTGAACCTGGAAGAAGACTGGCTTTTAGCTATCATTTAACTATCCTCTCTCTTTCTCTCTCCATATCTCCCTCTCTCTCCCCTCCTTCTCTCTCTCTCCCCCTCCTTCTCTCTCTCCCTCTGCCCTCTCTCTTTCTCTCTCTCTCCCCCCTTCTCTCTCTCCCTCTGCCCTCTCTCTTTCTCTCTCCATCTCTCTCTATATCTCCCTCTCTCCCCCTCCTTCTCTCTCTCCCTCTTCCCCTGTCCTCTCTCTCTCTCCCTCCATCCTCCATTATGCAGCATTGTATTCTATACCTGTATGTGGGTTGGTAATAAGAAACATGGTGTTCACCTCACATCTGAAAACAAGTGGAATGAAACACCTGTTCAGTGAGGATGGAAAAGAAAGGAGGAGAAGGGAAGGGGAGGGAAGATGGAAGGGGAGGGAAGATGGAAGGGGAGGGAAGATAAGAGGGGATCGGAAGGGGAGGGAAGATGGAAGGGGAGGGAAGATGGAAGGGGAGGGAAGATGGGAAGGAAAGGAAGTGGAGGGAAGATAAGAGGGGATGGGAAGGGGAGGGAAGATGGAAGATGGAAGGGGAGGGAAGATGGTAGGGGAAAGGAAGGGGAGGAGGGAAAGAGGGCAAAGAAAGATGTGATTAAAAGGAGGGAAAGTGGAGCAGAGAAACCAGACTCTTTGTGTTAATTCATCATCCTCCTGATTGGGACTTCCTTCCTGAAAATGAGACACATTACTCTACTGTCTACACTCTGGGAGAGAGGTGGGAGAGGGATGGAGGAAAGAGTAGAGAAGAAGAGGGGAGAACTGAATGCTCTGAGATAAATGGGTGAGGGGAAGAGGAAGCAAGGAAGGAGGGAAGAGTGGAGAGCAACTGATTCCCATAGGGTGGATCAGATTTAGAGCAGGAGTTAGTCTGTAGCAGTTCAGTCATTCTGTATCAGCCTCTGCTTTCCAGTCCAATTCCACTGTTCCTCTGCATCCAGCCAGCTCACCTGTGATACAAGTCCGTATTTGACATCCATCCATGTCTGAGGACATCGGGAGATGATGTGGAAACCGGCCACTAGGGACAACAGTGAGCGCTGTTACATTCAGTTTTAAATGGGGATCACGGATGGGCTTAATTATCCGCCTCTGGTGCCAAAGGTTGCATGTTCGAATCGAGTGATAGAAAGTTGTTTATTTAATTTATTTTTTAAGCCTATCCCAAACCTTAGCCCTTACCTTAACCATTTGAGTTAATACCTAACCAACATCAAAATGTTGACATTTGAGAAACATGGGTGAACGTCTAATTCTGACACGAGACTGTGAGAGCTTGTTGCTGCATCCCTAATTCATGAGGTCTTTCTCTCTGTCTCCCCCCCTTCTCCTCACACTCTCCCACCCACCCTCCCTCCTTAGCATACCCTTTCCCAGCTGGTGTGTTTATCAGTGATGGTCAGTACCTTTTCAGATGAGGGAGAATGATTTTGTTTTTCATGAGCTTGGCCTTAATTATATTACAGAATATTAGATGACTGTCATTCATATTCCATTCACCCAGTTCAGTGTAACATCGATAGGTTTAGGTTACTACAGGATACTCAAATTTTTCCTATACCCATCATGAGGTTGCTCCAACCCAGCATATGAATGAAAGTTTACAACCTAGGTGTCACGACTCCTACCGAAGGTGGCTCCCCTTCCTGTTTGGGTGGCGCTCGGCGTTCGCCGTCACCTCCTTTCTGTTTATTGGTTGCACTTGTGTTTAGTTTAGGCTATTGGTTGGGCTTTATTTGCCACCTTTATTTACCTTCATTGAAAATAAGAATTTGTTCTTAACTGACTTGCCTCGTTAAATAAAGGTAAAACCAAAAAAAGTACATTTGGTAACCAAGCCTGCTGGTTGTGCAGGATTATTTCAGTGTACATGTGTACATGGCTCTATGTCACGGTTGTCCGTGTGTATGGATTTTGCTGGACTGTTTAAGTCCCCCATGTTTTGGGCATTTGTTTGGGTTGGCGTCTGTTCACCGTTGTGGTGCATTCTTCCGGCGCCGACAGAGATGGCCGCCTCGCTTCGCGTTCCTAGGAAACTATGCAGTTTTTTTTAACGTGTTATTTCTTACATTGGTACCCCAGGTCATCTTAGGTTTCATTACATACAGTCAAGAAGAACTACTGAATATAAGAGCAGCGTCAACTCACCATCAGTACGACCAAGAATACGACTTTTCCGAAGCGGATCCTATGTTCTGCCTTTCACCCAGGACAACGGAATGGATCCCAGCCGGCGACCCAAAACAACGACTTCGTAAAAGAGGGAAACGAAGCGGTCTTCTGGTCAGTCTCCGGAGACGGGCACATCGCGCACCACTCCCTAGCATACCTCTCACCAATATCCAGTCTCTTGACAACAAGGTTGATGAAAGCCGAGCAAGGGTAGCATTCCAGAGGGACATCAGAAACTGTAACGTTCTTTGCTTCACGGAAACATGGCTCACTCGAGAGACGCTATCGGAGTCGGTGCAGCCAGCTGGTTTCAGCAAACACCTTTCTGGTAAGAAGTGGGGCGGGGGCGTATGCTTCATGGTTAACGAGACGTGGTGTGGTCAGCACAACATACAGGAACTCAAGTCCTTCTGTTCACCTGATTTAGAATTCCTCACTATCAAATGTCGACCGCATTATCTACCAAGGGAATTATTTTTGATTATAATCACAGCCGTATATATTCCCCCCCAAGCAGACACATCGATGGCTCTGAACAAACACTATTTGACACTTTGCAAACTGGAAAACACATATCCTGAGGCTGCATTCATTGTAGCTGGGGATTTTAACAAGGCTAATCTGAAAACAAGACTCCCTAAATTGTATCAGCATATCGATTGCGCAACCAGGGCTGGTAAAACCTTGGATCATTGCTATTTGAACAACCGCGACTCATACAAGGCCATCCCCCACCCTCCTTTTGGAAAAGCTGACCACGACTCCATTTTGTTGTTCCCTGCCTACAGACAGAAGCTAAAACAAGAATCTCCCGCGCTGAAGTCTGTTCAACGCTGGTCAGACCAATCTGATTCCACGGTCCAAGTCTTCTTCCATCTCGTGGACTGGGATATGTTTCGTATTGCGTCAACAACATTGACGAATACGCTGATTCGGTGAGCGAGTTCATTAGAACATGCGTTGAAGATGTCGTGCCCATAGCAATGATTAAAACATTCCCAAATGATTAAAACGAAACCGTGGATTGATGGCAGCATTCGCGTGAAACTGAAAGCCTCCACTGCTTTTAATCAGGGCAAGGTGACCGGAAACATGACCGAATACAAACAGTGTAGCTATTCCCTCCGCAAGGCAATCAAACAAGCTAAGCATCAGTATAGAGACAAAGTAGAATCCCAATTCAACGGCTCAGACACAAGAGGTATGTGGCAGGGTCTACAGTCAATCACGGATTACAAAAAGAAAACCAGCCCAGTCACAGACCAGGATGTCTTGCTCCTGGGCAGACTAAATAACTTTGAGGACAATACAGTGCCACTGACACGGCCCGCAACCAAAACTGCTGCTCCTGCTGCTGCTGCCTCTGTTGCCTCTCCTGTGGCTTCTGCCTGTTAACACGCTGCTTGGTCCGTTTGTGGTGGGTGATTCTGTAACGGTTTTCTAGGTGTGGTGAAGGAGAGTTGGACCAAAACGCAGCGTGTAGATTGAGATCCATGTTTAATGAACAAAAAACGTAAAACGAATCTAAAATAGATTGCTATTGCTAGATCACCCCACTAGCTACAATACCAATATATACACACCAAAACCCCAAGACAAAACACACCACAATACAAAAACCCCATGCCACACCCTGGCCTGACCCAATACATAAAGATAAACACAAAATACTTTGACCAGGGCGTGACAACTGTACTCGATACCATCTACTGCATCTTGCCTATGCCGCTCTGTACCATCACTCATTCATATATCTTTATGTACATATTCTTTATCCCTTTACACTTGTGTCTATAAGGTAGTAGTTTTGGAATTGTTAGTTTGATTACTCGTTGGTTATTACTGCATTGTCGGAACTAGAAGCACAAACATTTCGCTACACTCGCATTAACATCTGCTAACCATGTGTATGTGACAAATACATTTGATTTGATTTGAGAAGGACATCCTAATGGCTCTGGATATTGACATAGTTTCTGAGAAGGACATCCTCATGGTTACTGAGGAGGACATCCTAATGACCCTGGATACTGACATGGTTACTGAGAAGGACATCATAATGACCCTGGATACTGACATGGTTACCGAGGAGGACATCATAATGACCCTGGATACTGACATGGTTACTGAGGAGGACATCCTAATGGCCCTGGATACTGACATGGTTACTGAGGAGGACATCCTAATGGCCCTGGATACTGACATGGTTACTGAGAAGGACATCCTCATGGTTACTGAGGAGGACATCCTAATGACCCTGGATACTGACATGGTTACTGAGGAGGACATCCTAATGGCCCTGGATACTGACATGGTTACTGAGAAGGACATCCTCATGGTTACTGAGGAGGACATCCTAATGACCCTGGATACTGACATGGTTACTGAGGAGGACATCCTAATGGCCCTGGATACTGACATGGTTACCGAGGAGGACATCCTAATGGCTCTGGATACTGACATAGTTTCTGAGAAGGACATCCTCATGGTTACTGAGGAGGACATCCTAATGGCCCTGGATACTGACATGGTTACTGAGGAGGACATCCTAATGGCCCTGGATACTAACATGGTTACTGAGAAGGACATCATAATGACCCTGTATACTGACATGGTTACCGAGGAGGACATCCTAATGACCCTGGATACTGAACGGTGTAACTGAGAAGGACATCCTAATGGCCCTGGACACTGACATGGTTACTGAGGAGGACATCCTAATGGCCCTGGATACTAACATGGTTACTGAGAAGGACATCCTAATGGCCCTGGATACTGACATGGTTACTGAGAAGGACATCCTAATGGCCCTGGATACTGACATGGTTACTGAGAAGGACATCCTAATGGCCCTGGATACTGAACGGTGTAACTGAGAAGGACATCCTAATGGCCCTGGACACTGACATGGTTACTGAGGAGGACATCCTAATGGCCCTGGATACTAACATGGTTACTGAGAAGGACATCCTAATGGCCCTGGATACTGACATGGTTACTGAGAAGGACATCCTAATGGCCCTGGATACTGACATGGTTACTGAGAAGGACATCCTAATGGCCCTGGATACTGACATGGTTACTGAGGAGGACATCCTAATGGCCCTGGATACTGAACGGTGTAACTGAGAAGGACATCCTAATGGCCCTGGATACTAACATGGTTACTGAGAAGGACATCCTAATGGCCCTGGATACTGAACGGTGTAACTGAGAAGGACATCCTAATGGCCCTGGATACTGAACGGTGTAACTGAGAAGGACATCCTAATGGCCCTGGATACTGACATGGTTACTGAGAAGGACATCCTAATGGCCCTGGATACTGAACGGTGTAACTGAGAAGGACATCCTAATGGCCCTGGATACTAACATGGTTACTGAGGAGGACATCCTAATGGCCCTGGATACTGACATGGTTACTGAGGAGGACATCCTAATGGCCCTGGATACTGACATGGCTACTGAGAAGGACATCCTAATGGCCCTGGATACTGACATGGTTACTGAGAAGGACATCCTAATGGCCCTGGATACTGACATGGTAACTGAGAAGGACATCCTAATGGCCCTGGATACTGACATGGTTACTGAGAAGGACATCCTAATGGCCCTGGATACCGACATGGTTCCTGAGAAGGACATCCTAATGGCCCTGGATACTGACATGGTTACTGAGGAGTACATCATAATGGCCCTGGATACTAACATGGTTACTGAGGAGGACATCCTAATGGCCCTGGATACTGACATGGTTACCGAGGAGGACATCCTAATGGCCCTGGATACTAACATGGTTACTGAGGAGGACATCCTAATGGCCCTGGATACTGACATGGTTACTGAGGAGGACATCCTAATGGCCCTGGATACTGACATGGTTACTGAGAAGGACATCCTAATGGCCCTGGATACTGACATGGTTACTGAGGAGGTCATCCTAATGGCACTGGATACTAACATGGTTACTGAGGAGGACATCCTAATGGCCCTGGATACTAACATGGTTACTGAGGAGGACATCCTAATGGCCCTTGATACTAACATGGTTACTGAGGAGGACATCCTAATGGCCCTGGATACTAACATGGTAACTGAGGAGGACATCATAATGGCCCTGGATACTGACATGGTTACTGAGGAGGACATCCTAATGGCCCTGGATACTGACATGGTTTCCGAGGAGGACATCATAATGACCCTGGATCCTGACATGGTTACTGAGGAGGACATCCTAATGGCCCTGGATACTGACATGGTTTCCGAGGAGGACATCATAATGACCCTGGATACTGACATGGTTACCGAGGAGGACATCATAATGGCCCTGAATACTGACATGGTTACCGAGGAGGACATCCTAATGGCCCTGGATACTGACATGGTTACCGAGGAGGACATCCTAATGGCCCTGGATACTGACATGGTTACCGAGGAGGACATCATAATGGCCCTGAATACTGACATGGTTACCGAGGAGGACATCCTAATGGCCCTGGATACTGACATGGTTACCGAGGAGGACATCCTAATGGCCCTGGATACTGACATGGTTACTGAGGAGGACATCCTAATGGCCCTGGATACTAACATGGTTACTGAGGAGGACATCCTAATGGCCCTGGATACTAACATGGTTACTGAGGAGGACATCCTAATGGCCCTGGTTACTGACATGGTTACCGAGGAGGACATCCTAATGGCCCTGAATACTGACATGGTTACCGAGGAGGACATCCTAATGGCCCTGGACACTGACATGGTTACTGAGGAGGACATCATAATGACATAGGATACTGACATGGTTACTGAGGAGGACATCCTAATGGCCCTGGATACTAACATGGTTACTGAGGAGGACATCATAATGGCCCTGGATACTGACATGGTTACTGAGGAGGACATCCTAATGGCCCTGGATACTGAGAAGGACATCCTAATGGCCCTGGATACTAACATGGTTACTGAGAAGGACATCCTCATGGTTACTGAGGAGGACATCCTAATGGCCCTGGATTCTGACATGGTTACCGAGGAGGACATCCTAATGGCCCTGGATACTGACATGGTTACTGAGAAGGACATCCTAATGGCCCTGGATACTGACATGGTTACTGAGAAGGACATCCTAATGGCCCTGGATACTAACATGGTTACTGAGAAGGACATCCTCATGGTTACTGAGGAGGACATCCTAATGGCCCTGGATACTGACATGGTTACAGAGGAGGACATCATAATGACCCTGGATACTGACATGGTTACTGAGGAGGACATCCTAATGGCCCTGGATACTGACATGGTTACCGAGGAGGACATCCTAATGGCCCTGGATACTGACATGGTTACTGAGGAGGACATCCTAATGGCCCTGGATACTAACATGGTTACTGAGAAGGACATCATAATGACCCTGTATACTGACATGGTTACCGAGGAGGACATCCTAATGACCCTGGATACTGAACGGTGTAACTGAGAAGGACATCCTAATGGCCCTGGACACTGACATGGTTACTGAGGAGGACATCCTAATGGCCCTGGATACTAACATGGTTACTGAGAAGGACATCCTAATGGCCCTGGATACTGACATGGTTACTGAGAAGGACATCCTAATGGCCCTGGATACTGACATGGTTACTGAGAAGGACATCCTAATGGCCCTGGATACTGAACGGTGTAACTGAGAAGGACATCCTAATGGCCCTGGACACTGACATGGTTACTGAGGAGGACATCCTAATGGCCCTGGATACTAACATGGTTACTGAGAAGGACATCCTAATGGCCCTGGATACTGACATGGTTACTGAGAAGGACATCCTAATGGCCCTGGATACTGACATGGTTACTGAGAAGGACATCCTAATGGCCCTGGATACTGACATGGTTACTGAGGAGGACATCCTAATGGCCCTGGATACTGAACGGTGTAACTGAGAAGGACATCCTAATGGCCCTGGATACTAACATGGTTACTGAGAAGGACATCCTAATGGCCCTGGATACTGAACGGTGTAACTGAGAAGGACATCCTAATGGCCCTGGATACTGAACGGTGTAACTCAGAAGGACATCCTAATGGCCCTGGATACTGACATGGTTACTGAGAAGGACATCCTAATGGCCCTGGATACTGAACGGTGTAACTGAGAAGGACATCCTAATGGCCCTGGATACTAACATGGTTACTGAGGAGGACATCCTAATGGCCCTGGATACTGACATGGTTACTGAGGAGGACATCCTAATGGCCCTGGATACTAACATGGTTACCGAGGAGGACATCCTAATGGCCCTGGATACTGACATGGTTTCCGAGGAGGACATCCTAATGGCCCTGGATACTGACATGGCTACTGAGAAGGACATCCTAATGGCCCTGGATACTGACATGGTTACTGAGAAGGACATCCTAATGGCCCTGGATACTGACATGGTAACTGAGAAGGACATCCTAATGGCCCTGGATACTGACATGGTTACTGAGAAGGACATCCTAATGGCCCTGGATACCGACATGGTTCCTGAGAAGGACATCCTAATGGCCCTGGATACTGACATGGTTGCTGAGGAGTACATCATAATGGCCCTGGATACTAACATGGTTACTGAGGAGGACATCCTAATGGCCCTGGATACTGACATGGTTACCGAGGAGGACATCCTAATGGCCCTGGATACTAACATGGTTACTGAGGAGGACATCCTAATGGCCCTGGATACTGACATGGTTACTGAGGAGGACATCCTAATGGCCCTGGATACTGACATGGTTACTGAGAAGGACATCCTAATGGCCCTGGATACTGACATGGTTACTGAGGAGGTCATCCTAATGGCACTGGATACTAACATGGTTACTGAGGAGGACATCCTAATGGCCCTGGATACTAACATGGTTACTGAGGAGGACATCCTAATGGCCCTTGATACTAACATGGTTACTGAGGAGGACATCCTAATGGCCCTGGATACTAACATGGTAACTGAGGAGGACATCATAATGGCCCTGGATACTGACATGGTTACTGAGGAGGACATCCTAATGGCCCTGGATACTGACATGGTTTCCGAGGAGGACATCATAATGACCCTGGATCCTGACATGGTTACTGAGGAGGACATCCTAATGGCCCTGGATACTGACATGGTTTCCGAGGAGGACATCATAATGACCCTGGATACTGACATGGTTACCGAGGAGGACATAATAATGGCCCTGAATACTGACATGGTTACCGAGGAGGACATCCTAATGGCCCTGGATACTGACATGGTTACCGAGGAGGACATCCTAATGGCCCTGGATACTGACATGGTTACTGAGGAGGACATCCTAATGGCCCTGGATACTAACATGGTTACTGAGGAGGACATCCTAATGGCCCTGGATACTAACATGGTTACTGAGGAGGACATCCTAATGGCCCTGGATACTGACATGGTTACCGAGGAGGACATCCTAATGGCCCTGAATACTGACATGGTTACCGAGGAGGACATCCTAATGGCCCTGGATACTGACATGGTTACCGAGGAGGACATCCTAATGGCCCTGGACACTGACATGGTTACTGAGGAGGACATCATAATGACCCTGGATACTGACATGGTTACTGAGGAGGACATCCTAATGGCCCTGGATACTAACATGGTTACTGAGGAGGACATCATAATGGCCCTGGATACTGACATGGTTACTGAGGAGGACATCCTAATGGCCCTGGATACTGAGAAGGACATCCTAATGGCCCTGGATACTAACATGGTTACTGAGAAGGACATCCTCATGGTTACTGAGGAGGACATCCTAATGGCCCTGGATACTGACATGGTTACCGAGGAGGACATCATAATGACCCTGGATACTGACATGGTTACTGAGAAGGACATCCTAATGGCCCTGGATACTAACATAGTTTCTGAGAAGGACATCCTCATGGTTATTGAGGAGGACATCCTAATGACCCTGGATACTGACATGGTTACTGAGGAGGACATCATAATGGCCCTGGATACTGACATGGTTACTGAGGAGGACATCCTAATGGCCCTGGATACTGACATGGTTACCGAGGAGGACATCATAATGACCCTGGATACTGACATGGTTACTGAGGAGGACATCCTAATGGCCCTGGATACTGACATGGTTACTGAGGAGGACATCCTAATGGCCCTGGATACTGACATGGTTACTGAGAAGGACATCCTCATGGTTACTGAGGAGGACATCCTAATGGCCCTGGATACTGACATGGTTACTGAGGAGGACATCCTAATGGCCCTGGATACTGACATGGTTACTGAGAAGGACATCCTAATGGCCCTGGATACTGACATGGTTACTGAGAAGGACATCCTAATGGCCCTGGATACTAACATGGTTACTGAGAAGGACATCCTCATGGTTACTGAGGAGGACATCCTAATGGCCCTGGATACTGACATGGTTACAGAGGAGGACATCATAATGACCCTGGATACTGACATGGTTACTGAGGAGGACATCCTAATGGCCCTGGATACTGACATGGTTACCGAGGAGGACATCCTAATGGCTCTGGATACTGACATAGTTTCTGAGAAGGACATCCTCATGGTTACTGAGGAGGACATCCTAATGGCCCTGGATACTGACATGGTTACTGAGGAGGACATCCTAATGGCCCTGGATACTAACATGGTTACTGAGAAGGACATCCTAATGGCCCTGGATACTGAACGGTGTAACTGAGAAGGACATCCTAATGGCCCTGGATACTGAACGGTGTAACTGAGAAGGACATCCTAATGGCCCTGGATACTGAACGGTGTAACTGAGAAGGACATCCTAATGGCCCTGGATACTAACATGGTTACTGAGAAGGACATCCTAATGGCCCTGGATACTGAACGGTGTAACTGAGAAGGACATCCTAATGGCCCTGGATACTGAACGGTGTAACTGAGAAGGACATCCTAATGGCCCTGGATACTGACATGGTTACTGAGAAGGACATCCTAATGGCCCTGGATACTGAACGGTGTAACTGAGAAGGACATCCTAATGGCCCTGGATACTGACATGGTTACCGAGGAGGACATCCTAATGGCCCTGGATACTGACATGGTTTCCGAGGAGGACATCCTAATGGCCCTGGATACTGACATGGCTACTGAGAAGGACATCCTAATGGCCCTGGATACTGACATGGTTACTGAGAAGGACATCCTAATGGCCCTGGATACTGACATGGTAACTGAGAAGGACATCCTAATGGCCCTGGATACTGACATGGTTACTGAGAAGGACATCCTAATGGCCCTGGATACCGACATGGTTCCTGAGAAGGACATCCTAATGGCCCTGGATACTGACATGGTTACTGAGGAGTACATCATAATGGCCCTGGATACTAACATGGTTACCGAGGAGGACATCCTAATGGCCCTGGATACTGACATGGTTACCGAGGAGGACATCCTAATGGCCCTGGATACTAACATGGTTACTGAGAAGGACATCCTAATGGCCCTGGATACTGACATGGTTACTGAGAAGGACATCCTAATGGCCCTGGATACTGACATGGTTACTGAGAAGGACATCCTAATGGCCCTGGATACTAACATGGTTACTGAGAAGGACATCCTCATGGTTACTGAGGAGGACATCCTAATGGCCCTGGATACTGACATGGTTACAGAGGAGGACATCATAATGACCCTGGATACTGACATGGTTACTGAGGAGGACATCCTAATGGCCCTGGATACTGACATGGTTACCGAGGAGGACATCCTAATGGCTCTGGATACTGACATAGTTTCTGAGAAGGACATCCTCATGGTTACTGAGGAGGACATCCTAATGGCCCTGGATACTGACATGGTTACTGAGGAGGACATCCTAATGGCCCTGGATACTAACATGGTTACTGAGAAGGACATCATAATGACCCTGTATACTGACATGGTTACTGAGGAGGACATCCTAATGACCCTGGATACTGAACGGTGTAACTGAGAAGGACATCCTAATGGCCCTGGACACTGACATGGTTACTGAGGAGGACATCCTAATGGCCCTGGATACTAACATGGTTACTGAGAAGGACATCCTAATGGCCCTGGATACTGACATGGTTACTGAGAAGGACATCCTAATGGCCCTGGATACTGACATGGTTACTGAGAAGGACATCCTAATGGCCCTGGATACTGAACGGTGTAACTGAGAAGGACATCCTAATGGCCCTGGACACTGACATGGTTACTGAGGAGGACATCCTAATGGCCCTGGATACTAACATGGTTACTGAGAAGGACATCCTAATGGCCCTGGATACTGACATGGTTACTGAGAAGGACATCCTAATGGCCCTGGATACTGACATGGTTACTGAGAAGGACATCCTAATGGCCCTGGATACTGACATGGTTACTGAGGAGGACATCCTAATGGCCCTGGATACTGAACGGTGTAACTGAGAAGGACATCCTAATGGCCCTGGATACTAACATGGTTACTGAGAAGGACATCCTAATGGCCCTGGATACTGAACGGTGTAACTGAGAAGGACATCCTAATGGCCCTGGATACTGAACGGTGTAACTGAGAAGGACATCCTAATGGCCCTGGATACTGACATGGTTACTGAGAAGGACATCCTAATGGCCCTGGATACTGAACAGTGTAACTGAGAAGGACATCCTAATGGCCCTGGATACTAACATGGTTACTCAGGAGGACATCCTAATGGCCCTGGATACTGACATGGTTACTGAGGAGGACATCCTAATGGCCCTGGATACTAACATGGTTACCGAGGAGGACATCCTAATGGCCCTGGATACTGACATGGTTTCCGAGGAGGACATCCTAATGGCCCTGGATACTGACATGGCTACTGAGAAGGACATCCTAATGGCCCTGGATACTGACATGGTTACTGAGAAGGACATCCTAATGGCCCTGGATACTGACATGGTAACTGAGAAGGACATCCTAATGGCCCTGGATACTGACATGGTTACTGAGGAGGACATCCTAATGGCCCTGGATACTAACATGGTTACTGAGGAGGACATCCTAATGGCCCTGGATACTGACATGGTTACTGAGGAGGACATCCTAATGGCCCTGGATACTGACATGGTTACTGAGAAGGACATCCTAATGGCCCTGGATACTGACATGGTTACTGAGGAGTACATCATAATGGCCCTGGATACTAACATGGTTACCGAGGAGGACATCCTAATGGCCCTGGATACTGACATGGTTACCGAGGAGGACATCCTAATGGCCCTGGATACTAACATGGTTACTGAGGAGGACATCCTAATGGCCCTGGATACTGACATGGTTACTGAGGAGGACATCCTAATGGCCCTGGATACTGACATGGTTACTGAGAAGGACATCCTAATGGCCCTGGATACTGACATGGTTACTGAGGAGGTCATCCTAATGGCACTGGATACTAACATGGTTACTGAGGAGGACATCCTAATGGCCCTGGATACTAACATGGTTACTGAGGAGGACATCCTAATGGCCCTTGATACTAACATGGTTACTGAGGAGGACATCCTAATGGCCCTGGATACTAACATGGTAACTGAGGAGGACATCATAATGGCCCTGGATACTGACATGGTTACTGAGGAGGACATCCTAATGGCCCTGGATACTGACATGGTTTCCGAGGAGGACATCATAATGACCCTGGATCCTGACATGGTTACTGAGGAGGACATCCTAATGGCCCTGGATACTGACATGGTTTCCGAGGAGGACATCATAATGACCCTGGATACTGACATGGTTACCGAGGAGGACATCATAATGGCCCTGAATACTGACATGGTTACCGAGGAGGACATCCTAATGGCCCTGGATACTGACATGGTTACCGAGGAGGACATCCTAATGGCCCTGGATACTGACATGGTTACTGAGGAGGACATCCTAATGGCCCTGGATACTAACATGGTTACTGAGGAGGACATCCTAATGGCCCTGGATACTAACATGGTTACTGAGGAGGACATCCTAATGGCCCTGGATACTGACATGGTTACCGAGGAGGACATCCTAATGGCCCTGAATACTGACATGGTTACCGAGGAGGACATCCTAATGGCCCTGGATACTGACATGGTTACCGAGGAGGACATCCTAATGGCCCTGGACACTGACATGGTTACTGAGGAGGACATCATAATGACCCTGGATACTGACATGGTTACTGAGGAGGACATCCTAATGGCCCTGGATACTAACATGGTTACTGAGGAGGACATCATAATGGCCCTGGATACTGACATGTTTACTGAGGAGGACATCCTAATGGCCCTGGATACTGAGAAGGACATCCTAATGGCCCTGGATACTAACATGGTTACTGAGAAGGACATCCTCATGGTTACTGAGGAGGACATCCTAATGGCCCTGGATACTGACATGGTTACCGAGGAGGACATCCTAATGGCCCTGGATACTGACATGGTTACTGAGAAGGACATCCTAATGGCCCTGGATACTGACATGGTTACTGAGAAGGACATCCTAATGGCCCTGGATACTAACATGGTTACTGAGAAGGACATCCTCATGGTTACTGAGGAGGACATCCTAATGGCCCTGGATACTGACATGGTTACAGAGGAGGACATCATAATGACCCTGGATACTGACATGGTTACTGAGGAGGACATCCTAATGGCCCTGGATACTGACATGGTTACCGAGGAGGACATCCTAATGGCTCTGGATACTGACATAGTTTCTGAGAAGGACATCCTCATGGTTACTGAGGAGGACATCCTAATGGCCCTGGATACTGACATGGTTACTGAGGAGGACATCCTAATGGCCCTGGATACTAACATGGTTACTGAGAAGGACATCATAATGACCCTGTATACTGACATGGTTACTGAGGAGGACATCCTAATGACCCTGGATACTGAACGGTGTAACTGAGAAGGACATCCTAATGGCCCTGGACACTGACATGGTTACTGAGGAGGACATCCTAATGGCCCTGGATACTAACATGGTTACTGAGAAGGACATCCTAATGGCCCTGGATACTGACATGGTTACTGAGAAGGACATCCTAATGGCCCTGGATACTGACATGGTTACTGAGAAGGACATCCTAATGGCCCTGGATACTGAACGGTGTAACTGAGAAGGACATCCTAATGGCCCTGGACACTGACATGGTTACTGAGGAGGACATCCTAATGGCCCTGGATACTAACATGGTTACTGAGAAGGACATCCTAATGGCCCTGGATACTGACATGGTTACTGAGAAGGACATCCTAATGGCCCTGGATACTGACATGGTTACTGAGAAGGACATCCTAATGGCCCTGGATACTGACATGGTTACTGAGGAGGACATCCTAATGGCCCTGGATACTGAACGGTGTAACTGAGAAGGACATCCTAATGGCCCTGGATACTAACATGGTTACTGAGAAGGACATCCTAATGGCCCTGGATACTGAACGGTGTAACTGAGAAGGACATCCTAATGGCCCTGGATACTGAACGGTGTAACTGAGAAGGACATCCTAATGGCCCTGGATACTGACATGGTTACTGAGAAGGACATCCTAATGGCCCTGGATACTGAACGGTGTAACTGAGAAGGACATCCTAATGGCCCTGGATACTAACATGGTTACTGAGGAGGACATCCTAATGGCCCTGGATACTGACATGGTTACTGAGGAGGACATCCTAATGGCCCTGGATACTAACATGGTTACCGAGGAGGACATCCTAATGGCCCTGGATACTGACATGGTTTCCGAGGAGGACATCCTAATGGCCCTGGATACTGACATGGCTACTGAGAAGGACATCCTAATGGCCCTGGATACTGACATGGTTACTGAGAAGGACATCCTAATGGCCCTGGATACTGACATGGTAACTGAGAAGGACATCCTAATGGCCCTGGATACTGACATGGTTACTGAGAAGGACATCCTAATGGCCCTGGATACCGACATGGTTCCTGAGAAGGACATCCTAATGGCCCTGGATACTGACATGGTTACTGAGGAGTACATCATAATGGCCCTGGATACTAACATGGTTACTGGAGGGACATCCTAATGGCCCTGGATACTGACATGGTTACCGAGGAGGACATCCTAATGGCCCTGGATACTAACATGGTTACTGAGGAGGACATCCTAATGGCCCTGGATACTGACATGGTTACTGAGGAGGACATCCTAATGGCCCTGGATACTGACATGGTTACCGAGGAGGACATCCTAATGGCCCTGGATACTAACATGGTTACTGAGGAGGACATCCTAATGGCCCTGGATACTGACATGGTTACTGAGGAGGACATCCTAATGGCCCTGGATACTGACATGGTTACTGAGAAGGACATCCTAATGGCCCTGGATACTGACATGGTTACTGAGGAGGTCATCCTAATGGCACTGGATACTAACATGGTTACTGAGGAGGACATCCTAATGGCCCTGGATACTAACATGGTTACTGAGGAGGACATCCTAATGGCCCTTGATACTAACATGGTTACTGAGGAGGACATCCTAATGGCCCTGGATACTAACATGGTAACTGAGGAGGACATCATAATGGCCCTGGATACTGACATGGTTACTGAGGAGGACATCATAATGACCCTGGATCCTGACATGGTTACTGAGGAGGACATCCTAATGGCCCTGGATACTGACATGGTTTCCGAGGAGGACATCATAATGACCCTGGATACTGACATGGTTACCGAGGAGGACATCATAATGGCCCTGAATACTGACATGGTTACCGAGGAGGACATCCTAATGGCCCTGGATACTGACATGGTTACCGAGGAGGACATCCTAATGGCCCTGGATACTGACATGGTTACTGAGGAGGACATCCTAATGGCCCTGGATACTAACATGGTTACTGAGGAGGACATCCTAATGGCCCTGGATACTAACATGGTTACTGAGGAGGACATCCTAATGGCCCTGGATACTGACATGGTTACCGAGGAGGACATCCTAATGGCCCTGAATACTGACATGGTTACTGAGGAGGACATCCTAATGGCCCTGGATACTGACATGGTTACCGAGGAGGACATCCTAATGGCCCTGGACACTGACATGGTTACTGAGGAGGACATCATAATGACCCTGGATACTGACATGGTTACTGAGGAGGACATCCTAATGGCCCTGGATACTAACATGGTTACTGAGGAGGACATCATAATGGCCCTGGATACTGACATGTTTACTGAGGAGGACATCCTAATGGCCCTGGATACTGAGAAGGACATCCTAATGGCCCTGGATACTAACATGGTTACTGAGAAGGACATCCTCATGGTTACTGAGGAGGACATCCTAATGGCCCTGGATACTGACATGGTTACCGAGGAGGACATCCTAATGGCCCTGGATACTGACATGGTTACTGAGAAGGACATCCTAATGGCCCTGGATACTGACATGGTTACTGAGAAGGACATCCTAATGGCCCTGGATACTAACATGGTTACTGAGAAGGACATCCTCATGGTTACTGAGGAGGACATCCTAATGGCCCTGGATACTGACATGGTTACAGAGGAGGACATCATAATGACCCTGGATACTGACATGGTTACTGAGGAGGACATCCTAATGGCCCTGGATACTGACATGGTTACCGAGGAGGACATCCTAATGGCTCTGGATACTGACATAGTTTCTGAGAAGGACATCCTCATGGTTACTGAGGAGGACATCCTAATGGCCCTGGATACTGACATGGTTACTGAGGAGGACATCCTAATGGCCCTGGATACTAACATGGTTACTGAGAAGGACATCATAATGACCCTGTATACTGACATGGTTACTGAGGAGGACATCCTAATGACCCTGGATACTGAACGGTGTAACTGAGAAGGACATCCTAATGGCCCTGGACACTGACATGGTTACTGAGGAGGACATCCTAATGGCCCTGGATACTAACATGGTTACTGAGAAGGACATCCTAATGGCCCTGGATACTGACATGGTTACTGAGAAGGACATCCTAATGGCCCTGGATACTGACATGGTTACTGAGAAGGACATCCTAATGGCCCTGGATACTGAACGGTGTAACTGAGAAGGACATCCTAATGGCCCTGGACACTGACATGGTTACTGAGGAGGACATCCTAATGGCCCTGGATACTAACATGGTTACTGAGAAGGACATCCTAATGGCCCTGGATACTGACATGGTTACTGAGAAGGACATCCTAATGGCCCTGGATACTGACATGGTTACTGAGAAGGACATCCTAATGGCCCTGGATACTGACATGGTTACTGAGGAGGACATCCTAATGGCCCTGGATACTGAACGGTGTAACTGAGAAGGACATCCTAATGGCCCTGGATACTAACATGGTTACTGAGAAGGACATCCTAATGGCCCTGGATACTGAACGGTGTAACTGAGAAGGACATCCTAATGGCCCTGGATACTGAACGGTGTAACTGAGAAGGACATCCTAATGGCCCTGGATACTGACATGGTTACTGAGAAGGACATCCTAATGGCCCTGGATACTGAACGGTGTAACTGAGAAGGACATCCTAATGGCCCTGGATACTAACATGGTTACTGAGGAGGACATCCTAATGGCCCTGGATACTGACATGGTTACTGAGGAGGACATCCTAATGGCCCTGGATACTAACATGGTTACCGAGGAGGACATCCTAATGGCCCTGGATACTGACATGGTTTCCGAGGAGGACATCCTAATGGCCCTGGATACTGACATGGCTACTGAGAAGGACATCCTAATGGCCCTGGATACTGACATGGTTACTGAGAAGGACATCCTAATGGCCCTGGATACTGACATGGTAACTGAGAAGGACATCCTAATGGCCCTGGATACTGACATGGTTACTGAGAAGGACATCCTAATGGCCCTGGATACCGACATGGTTCCTGAGAAGGACATCCTAATGGCCCTGGATACTGACATGGTTACTGAGGAGTACATCATAATGGCCCTGGATACTAACATGGTTACTGAGGAGGACATCCTAATGGCCCTGGATACTGACATGGTTACCGAGGAGGACATCCTAATGGCCCTGGATACTAACATGGTTACTGAGGAGGACATCCTAATGGCCCTGGATACTGACATGGTTACTGAGGAGGACATCCTAATGGCCCTGGATACTGACATGGTTACTGAGAAGGACATCCTAATGGCCCTGGATACTGACATGGTTACTGAGGAGGTCATCCTAATGGCACTGGATACTAACATGGTTACTGAGGAGGACATCCTAATGGCCCTGGATACTAACATGGTTACTGAGGAGGACATCCTAATGGCCCTTGATACTAACATGGTTACTGAGGAGGACATCCTAATGGCCCTGGATACTAACATGGTAACTGAGGAGGACATCATAATGGCCCTGGATACTGACATGGTTACTGAGGAGGACATCCTAATGGCCCTGGATACTGACATGGTTTCCGAGGAGGACATCATAATGACCCTGGATCCTGACATGGTTACTGAGGAGGACATCCTAATGGCCCTGGATACTGACATGGTTTCGAGGAGGACATCATAATGACCCTGGATACTGACATGGTTACCGAGGAGGACATCATAATGGCCCTGAATACTGACATGGTTACCGAGGAGGACATCCTAATGGCCCTGGATACTGACATGGTTACCGAGGAGGACATCCTAATGGCCCTGGATACTGACATGGTTACTGAGGAGGACATCCTAATGGCCCTGGATACTAACATGGTTACTGAGGAGGACATCCTAATGGCCCTGGATACTAACATGGTTACTGAGGAGGACATCCTAATGGCCCTGGATACTGACATGGTTACCGAGGAGGACATCCTAATGGCCCTGAATACTGACATGGTTACTGAGGAGGACATCCTAATGGCCCTGGATACTGACATGGTTACCGAGGAGGACATCCTAATGGCCCTGGACACTGACATGGTTACTGAGGAGGACATCATAATGACCCTGGATACTGACATGGTTACTGAGGAGGACATCCTAATGGCCCTGGATACTAACATGGTTACTGAGGAGGACATCATAATGGCCCTGGATACTGACATGGTTACTGAGGAGGACATCCTAATGGCCCTGGATACTGAGAAGGACATCCTAATGGCCCTGGATACTAACATGGTTACTGAGAAGGACATCCTCATGGTTACTGAGGAGGACATCCTAATGGCCCTGGATACTGACATGGTTACCGAGGAGGACATCATAATGACCCTGGATACTGACATGGTTACTGAGAAGGACATCCTAATGGCCCTGGATACTAACATGGTTACTGAGAAGGACATCCTCATGGTTACGGCGGAGGACATCCTAATGGCCCTGGATACTGACATGGTTACCGAGGAGGACATCATATTGACCCTGGATACTGACATGGTTACTGAGAAGGACATCCTAATGGCCCTGGATACTAACATAGTTTCTGAGAAGGACATCCTCATGGTTATTGAGGAGGACATCCTAATGACCCTGGATACTGACATGGTTACTGAGGAGGACATCATAATGGCCCTGGATACTGACATGGTTACTGAGGAGGACATCCTAATGGCCCTGGATACTGACATGGTTTCCGAGGAGGACATCATAATGACCCTGGATACTGACATGGTTACCGAGGAGGACATCATAATGGCCCTGAATACTGACTGACATGGTTACCGAGGAGGACATCCTAATGGCCCTGGATACTGACATGGTTACCGAGGAGGACATCCTAATGGCCCTGGACACTGACATGGTTACTGAGGAGGACATCATAATGACCCTGGATACTGACATGGTTACTGAGGAGGACATCCTAATGGCCCTGGATACTAACATGGTTACTGAGGAGGACATCATAATGGCCCTGGATACTGACATGGTTACTGAGGAGGACATCCTAATGGCCCTGGATACTGAGAAGGACATCCTAATGGCCCTGGATACTAACATGGTTACTGAGAAGGACATCCTCATGGTTACTGAGGAGGACATCCTAATGGCCCTGGATACTGACATGGTTACCGAGGAGGACATCATAATGACCCTGGATACTGACATGGTTACTGAGAAGGACATCCTAATGGCCCTGGATACTAACATGGTTACTGAGAAGGACATCCTCATGGTTACGGCGGAGGACATCCTAATGGCCCTGGATACTGACATGGTTACCGAGGAGGACATCATATTGACCCTGGATACTGACATGGTTACTGAGAAGGACATCCTAATGGCCCTGGATACTAACATAGTTTCTGAGAAGGACATCCTCATGGTTATTGAGGAGGACATCCTAATGACCCTGGATACTGACATGGTTACTGAGGAGGACATCATAATGGCCCTGGATACTGACATGGTTACTGAGGAGGACATCCTAATGGCCCTGGATACTGACATGGTTACTGAGGAGGACATCATAATGACCCTGGATACTGACATGGTTACCGAGGAGGACATCATAATGGCCCTGAATACTGACTGACATGGTTACCGAGGAGGACATCCTAATGGCCCTGGATACTGACATGGTTACCGAGGAGGACATCCTAATGGCCCTGGATACTGACATGGTTACTGAGGAGGACATCCTAATGGCCCTGGATACTGACATGGTTACTGAGGAGGACATCCTAATGGCCCTGGATACTGACATGGTTACTGAGGAGGACATCCTAATGGCCCTGGACACTGACATGGTTACTGAGGAGGACATCCTAATGGCCCTGGATACTAACATGGTTACTGAGAAGGACATCCTAATGGCCCTGGATACTAACATGGTTACTGAGAAGGACATCCTCATGGTTACTGAGGAGGACATCCTAATGGCCCTGGATACTGACATGGTTACCGAGGAGGACATCATATTGACCCTGGATACTGACATGGTTACTGAGAAGGACATCCTAATGGCCCTGGATACTAACATAGTTTCTGAGAAGGACATCCTCATGGTTATTGAGGAGGACATAATATAATATAATAATAATAATAATATAATAATAATAATAATAATATATGCCATTTAGCAGACGCTTTTATCCAAAGCGACTTACAGTCATGTGTGCATACATTCTACGTATGGGTGGTCCCGGGGATCGAACCCACTACACTGGCGTTACAAGCGCCATGCTCTACCAACTGAGCTACAGAAGGACATCCTAATGACCCTGGATACTGACATGGTTACTGAGGAGGACATCATAATGGCCCTGGATACTGACATGGTTTCCGAGGAGGACATCATAATGACCCTGGATCCTGACATGGTTACTGAGGAGGACATCCTAATGGCCCTGGATACTGACATGGTTACTGAGGAGGACATCCTAATGGCCCTGGATACTGACATGGTTACTGAGGAGGACATCCTAATGGCCCTGGACACTGACATGGTTACTGAGGAGGACATCCTAATGGCCCTGGATACTAACATGGTTACTGAGGAGGACATCCTAATGGCCCTGGATACTGACATGGTTACTGAGGAGGACATCCTAATGGCCCTGGATACTGACATGGTTACTGAGGAGGACATCCTAATGGCCCTGGATACTGACATGGTTACTGATGAGGACATCCTAATGGCCCTGGATACTAACATGGTTACTGAGGAGGACATCCTAATGGCCCTGAATACTGACATGGTTACCGAGGAGGACATACTAATGGCCCTGGATACTGACATGGTTACCGAGGAGGACATCCTAATGGCCCTGGATACTGACATGGTTACTGAGGAGGACATCCTAATGGCCCTGGATACTGACATGGTTACTGAGGAGGACATCCTAATGGCCCTGGATACTGACATGGTTACTGAGGAGGACATCCTAATGGCCCTGGATACTGACATGGTTTCCGAGGAGGACATCATAATGACCCTGGATACTGACATGGTTACCGAGGAGGACATCATAATGGCCCTGAATACTGACTGACATGGTTACCGAGGAGGACATCCTAATGGCCCTGGATACTGACATGGTTACCGAGGAGGACATCCTAATGGCCCTGGATACTGACATGGTTACTGAGGAGGACATCCTAATGGCCCTGGATACTGACATGGTTACTGAGGAGGACATCATAATGGCCCTGGATACTGACATGGTTACTGAGGAGGACATCCTAATGGCCCTGGACACTGACATGGTTACTGAGGAGGACATCCTAATGGCCCTGGATACTAACATGGTTACTGAGAAGGACATCCTAATGGCCCTGGATACTAACATGGCTACTGAGAAGGACATCCTCATGGTTACTGAGGAGGACATCCTAATGGCCCTGGATACTGACATGGTTACCGAGGAGGACATCATATTGACCCTGGATACTGACATGGTTACTGAGAAGGACATCCTAATGGCCCTGGATACTAACATAGTTTCTGAGAAGGACATCCTCATGGTTATTGAGGAGGACATCCTAATGACCCTGGATACTGACATGGTTACTGAGGAGGACATCATAATGGCCCTGGATACTGACATGGTTACTGAGGAGGACATCCTAATGGCCCTGGATACTGACATGGTTTCCGAGGAGGACATCATAATGACCCTGGATCCTGACATGGTTACTGAGGAGGACATCCTAATGGCCCTGGATACTGACATGGTTTCTGAGGAGGACATCATAATGACCCTGGATACTGACATGGTTACCGAGGAGGACATCATAATGGCCCTGAATACTGACTGACATGGTTACCGAGGAGGACATCCTAATGGCCCTGGATACTGACATGGTTACCGAGGAGGACATCCTAATGGCCCTGGATACTGACATGGTTACTGAGGAGGACATCCTAATGGCCCTGGATACTGACATGGTTACCGAGGAGGACATCCTAATGGCCCTGAATACTGACATGGTTACCGAGGAGGACATCCTAATGGCCCTGGATACTGACATGGTTACCGAGGAGGACATCCTAATGGCCCTGGATACTGACATGGTTACTGAGGAGGACATCCTAATGGCCCTGGATACTGACATGGTTACTGAGGAGGACATCCTAATGGCCCTGGATACTGACATGGTTACTGAGGAGGACATCCTAATGGCCCTGGACACTGACATGGTTACTGAGGTGGACATCCTAATGGCCCTGGATACTAACATGGTTACTGAGGAGGACATCCTAATGGCCCTGGATACTGACATGGTTACTGAGAAGGACATCCTCATGGTTACTGAGGAGGACATCCTAATGGCCCTGGATACTGACATGGTTACCGAGGAGGACATCATAATGACCCTGGATACTGACATGGTTACTGAGGAGGACATCCTAATGGCCCTGGATACTGACATGGTTACTGAGGAGGACATCCTAATGGCCCTGGATACTGACATGGTTACCGAGGAGGACATCCTAATGGCCCTGGACACTGACATGGTTACTGAGGAGGTCATCCTAATGGCCCTGGATACTAACATGGTTACTGAGGAGGACATCCTAATGGTCCTGGATACTGACATGGTTACTGAGGAGGACATCCTAATGGCCCTGGATACTGACATGGTTACTGAGGAGGACATCATAATGACCCTGGATACTGACATGGTTACTGAGGAGGACATCATAATGACCCTGTATACTGACATGGTTACTGAGGAGGACATCCTAATGGCCCTGGATACTGACATGGTTACTGAGGAGGACATCCTAATGTCCCTGGATACTGACATGGTTACTGAGGAGGTCATCCTAATGGCCCTGGATACTAACATGGTTACTGAGGAGGACATCCTAATGGTCCTGGATACTGACATGGTTACTGAGGAGGACATCCTAATGGCCCTGGATACTGACATGGTTACTGAGGAGGACATCATAATGACCCTGGATACTGACATGGTTACTGAGGAGGACATCATAATGACCCTGTATACTGACATGGTTACTGAGGAGGACATCCTAATGGCCCTGGATACTGACATGGTTACTGAGGAGGACATCATAATGTCCCTGTATACTGACATGGATACTGAGGAGGACATCCTCATGGTTACTGAGGAGGACATCATAATGACCCTGGATACTGACATGGTTACTGAGGAGGACATCATAATGTCCCTGGATACTGACATGGTTACTGAGGAGGACATCATAATGACCCTGTATACTGACATGGTTACTGAGGAGGACATCCTAATGTCCCTGGATACTGACATGGTTACTGAGGAGGACATCATAATGACCCTGGATACTGACATGGTTACCGAGGAGGACATCATAATGGCCCTGAATACTGACATGTTTACCGAGGAGGACATCATAATGACCCTGGATACTGACATGGTTACTGAGGAGGACATCCTAATGGCCCTGGATACTAACATGGTTACTGAGGAGGACATCATAATGGCCCTGGATACTGACATGGTTACTGAGGAGGACATCCTAATGGCCCTGGATACTAACATGGTTACTGAGGAGGACATCATAATGGCCCTGGATACTGACATGGTTACTGAGGAGGACATCCTAATGGCCCTGGATACTGACATGGTTACTGAGGAGGACATCATAATGGCCCTGAATACTGACATGGTTACCGAGGAGGACATCCTAATGGCCCTGGATACTGACATGGTTACTGAGGAGGACATCATAATGGCCCTGAATACTGACATGGTTACCGAGGAGGACATCCTAATGGCCCTGGATACTAACATGGTTACTGAGTTGGACATCCTAATGGCCCTGGATACTGGCATGGTTACTGAGGAGGACATCCTAATGACCCTGGATACTGACATGGTTACTGAGGAGGACATCATAATGACCCTGGATACTGACATGGTTACTGAGGAGGACATCCTAATGGCCCTGGATACTGACATGGTTACTGAGAAGGACATCCTAATGGCCCTGAATACTGACATGGTTACTGAGGAGGACATCATAATGACCCTGGATACTAACATGGTTACCGAGGAGGACATCATAATGACCCTGGATACCGACATGGTTACTGAGGAGGACATCATAATGGCCCTGGATACTGAACGGTGTAACTGAGAAGGACATCCTAATGGCCCTGGATACTGACATGGTTACTGAGGAGGACATCATAATGGCCCTGGATACCGACATGGTTACTGAGGAGGACATCCTAATGGCCCTGGATACTGACATGGTTACTGAGGAGGACATCATAATGGCCCTGGATACCGACATGGTTACTGAGGAGGACATCATAATGACCCTGGATACTGACATGGTTACCGAGGAGGACATCCTAATGGCCCTGGATACTGAGATGGTTACTGAGGAGGACATCCTAATGGCCCTGGATACTGACATAGTTACTGAGGAGGACATCATAATGGCCCTGGATACCGACATGGTTACCGAGGAGGACATCCTAATGGCCCTGGATACTGAGATGGTTACTGAGGAGGACATCCTAATGGCCCTGGATACTGACATGGTTACTGAGGAGGACATCCTAATGGCCCTGGATACTGACATGGTTACTGAGGAGGACATCCTAATGGCCCTGGATACTGACATGGTTACTGAGAAGGACATCCTAATGGCCCTGGATACTGACATGGTTACTGAGGAGGACATCCTAATGGCCCTGGATACTAACATGGTTACTGAGGAGGACATCCTAATGGCCCTGGATACTGACATGGTTACTGAGGAGGACATCCTAATGGCCCTGGATACTAACATGGTTACTGAGGAGGACATCCTAATGGCCCTGGATACTGACATGGTTACTGAGGAGGACATCCTAATGGCCCTGGATACTGACATGGTTACTGAGGAGGACATCCTAATGGCCCTGGATACTGACATGGTTACTGAGAAGGACATCCTAATGGCCCTGGATACTGACATGGTTACTGAGGAGGACATCCTAATGGCCCTGGATACTAACATGGTTACTGAGGAGGACATCCTAATGGCCCTGGATACTGACATGGTTACTGAGAAGGACATCCTAATGGCCCTGGATACTGACATGGTTACTGAGGAGGACATCCTAATGGCCCTGGATACTAACATGGTTACTGAGAAGGACATCCTAATGGCCCTGGATACTGACATGGTTACTGAGAAGGACATCCTAATGGCCCTGGATACTGACATGGTTACTGAGAAGGACATCCTAATGGCCCTGGATACTGACATGGCTACTGAGAAGGACATCCTAATGGCCCTGGATACTGACATGGTTACTGAGAAGGACATCCTAATGGCCCTGGATACTGACATGGTTACTGAGAAGGACATCCTAATGGCCCTGGATACTGACATGGTTACTGAGAAGGACATCCTAATGGCCCTGGATACTGACATGGCTACTGAGAAGGACATCCTAATGGCCCTGGATACTGACATGGTTACTGAGAAGGACATCCTAATGGCCCTGGATACCGACATGGTTACTGAGGAGGACATCATAATGGCCCTGGATACTGAACGGTGTAACTGAGAAGGACATCCTAATGGCCCTGGATACTGACATGGTTACTGAGGAGGACATCATAATGGCCCTGGATACCGACATGGTTACTGAGGAGGACATCCTAATGGCCCTGGATACTGACATGGTTACTGAGGAGGACATCATAATGGCCCTGGATACCGACATGGTTACTGAGGAGGACATCATAATGACCCTGGATACTGACATGGTTACCGAGGAGGACATCCTAATGGCCCTGGATACTGAGATGGTTACTGAGGAGGACATACTAATGGCCCTGGATACTGACATAGTTACTGAGGAGGACATCATAATGGCCCTGGATACCGACATGGTTACTGAGGAGGTCATCCTAATGGCCCTGGATACTGACATGGTTACCGAGGAGGACATCCTAATGGCCCTGGATACTGAGATGGTTACTGAGGAGGACATCCTAATGGCCCTGGATACTGACATGGTTACTGAGGAGGACATCCTAATGGCCCTGGATACTGACATGGTTACTGAGGAGGACATCCTAATGGCCCTGGATACTGACATGGTTACTGAGAAGGACATCCTAATGGCCCTGGATACTGACATGGTTACTGAGGAGGACATCCTAATGGCCCTGGATACTAACATGGTTACTGATGAGGACATCCTAATGGCCCTGGATACTGACATGGTTACTGAGGAGGACATCCTAATGGCCCTGGATACTAACATGGTTACTGAGGAGGACATCCTAATGGCCCTGGATACTGACATGGTTACTGAGGAGGACATCCTAATGGCCCTGGATACTGACATGGTTACTGAGGAGGACATCCTAATGGCCCTGGATACTGACATGGTTACTGAGAAGGACATCCTAATGGCCCTGGATACTGACATGGTTACTGAGGAGGACATCCTAATGGCCCTGGATACTAACATGGTTACTGAGGAGGACATCCTAATGGCCCTGGATACTGACATGGTTACTGAGAAGGACATCCTAATGGCCCTGGATACTGACATGGTTACTGAGGAGGACATCCTAATGGCCCTGGATACTAACATGGTTACTGAGGAGGACATCCTAATGGCCCTGGATACTGACATGGTTACTGAGAAGGACATCCTAATGGCCCTGGATACTGACATGGTTACTGAGAAGGACATCCTAATGGCCCTGGATACTGACATGGCTACTGAGAAGGACATCATAATGGCCCTGGATACTGACATGGTTACTGAGAAGGACATCCTAATGGCCCTGGATACTGACATGGTTACTGAGAAGGACATCCTAATGGCCCTGGATACTGACATGGTTACTGAGAAGGACATCCTAATGGCCCTGGATACTGACATGGCTACTGAGAAGGACATCCTAATGGCCCTGGATACTGACATGGTTACTGAGAAGGACATCCTAATGGCCCTGGATACTGACATGGTTACTGAGAAGGACATCCTAATGACCCTCGATACTGACATGGTTACTGAGAAGGACATCCTAATGGCCCTGGATACTGACATGGTTACTGAGAAGGACATCCTAATGGCCCTGGATACTGACATGGTTACTGAGAAGGACATCCTAATGACCCTGGATACTGACATGGTTACTGAGAAGGACATCCTAATGGCCCTGGATACTGACATGGTTACTGAGAAGGACATCCTAATGGCCCTGGATACTGACATGGTTACTGAGAAGGACATCCTAATGGCCCTGAATACTGACATGGTTACTGAGGAGGACATCATAATGACCCTGGATACTAACATGGTTACCGAGGAGGACATCATAATGACCCTGGATACCGACTTGGTTACTGAGGAGGACATCCTAATGGCCCTGGATACTGACATGGTTACTGAGAAGGACATCCTAATGGCCCTGGATACTGACATGGTTACTGAGAAGGACATCCTAATGGCCCTGGATACTGACATGGTTACTGAGGAGGACATCCTAATGGCCCTGGATACTAACATGGTTACTGAGAAGGACATCCTCATGGTTACTGAGGAGGACATCCTAATGGCCCTGGATACTGACATGGTTACTGAGGAGGACATCATAATGACCCTGGATACTGACATGGTTACTGAGGAGGACATCCTAATTGCCCTGGATACTGACATGGTGATCCATAGAGATGCAGAGAAAAGCGAGCTGTTGAGAAAATTGTTCCTCCAATAAGGTAGTTGCAACATATTTCCTATAGCTGCTAACTGCTTACTTATTATTTTGCTCCCACATTTCTGATGTCTCTCTTTCCTGTCTGTATTATTGCTGTCCAGTACTTTGACAGAGTGGAGTTTGTCAGCTGACTCTGAGTAGCAGTTAGACAGTTCTATGTTTCAGTGAGTATTGTGGATATTATAGCATCTCTTTTTCACTCTAGGCTTCAGGTGATGTAGATGAATCATGACTCATGACGGTTTGTGCTGCTCTCTTACAGGTTACGTTCTATGTTTGGAGAGGTGTTCAACAGTTGTTTTTTAGAAGGTGTACTCCAATGACTTAAAGCCAGCCAGCTGACCCTGAGCAGCAGTTAGACAGATCTTTGTCTCAGTGAGTATTGTGGATATTTTAGAATCTCTTTTTCACTCTAGGCTTCATGTGATGTGAGCTAGTTCAATCCTGACAAATACAGTGTGTGTTCTGTAGAAGTTTTATAACAACGTGCAGCGTTTGCATGTGTGTTCAGCAGCCTTTTTAAAGTAGTACTGCAATAGTGATCAATGTTTGTGAAGCAGCTTGGTGGCTGTATTAGGGGCTGGTCGTGTGTGTACATGCGTGCATTAGCTGGGCACCCGAGGTGGAGTATACAGGTCTGATTCTGGGGGCCGGTCTGGATCAAAGTCCAGGGCTGTTTTTTAACCTCATTCCCACAGGACTGTTACAGTGTTAACATATAAGGTACCATAACTTTATGCAACAATGTTACACAGACTACCTCCTCTCTGTACCCCACACATACAATTATCTGGAAGGTCCCTCAGTCCAGCATTAAATTTCAAACACAGATTCAACCACAAAGATCAGGGAGGTTTTCCAATGCCTCGCAAAGAAAGGCATTGGTAGATGGGTAAAAATATAATGAAAAGAAGAAATTGAATATCCCTTTGAGCATGGTGAAGTTAATAATTACACTTTGGATGGTGTATCAATACACCCAGTCACTACAAAGATACAGGCCTCCTTGGTATTTGGTATTTTATTAGGATCCCCATTGGCTGTTGCTAATCTTCCTGGGTTCCACACAAAGCATGAAACATTACATATTACTGAACATGAATAGACATTAATAAAACAGCTCAAGGACAGAACTACATCAATTTAAAAACTACACACACTTCAATACCTAAACACAAACTATCTAGGTCAGATAGGGGAGAGGAGTTGTGCCGGGAGGTGTTGCTTTATCTGTTTTTTAAAACCAGGTTTGCTGTTCATGTGAGCAATATGAGATGGAAGTGAGTTCCATGCAATAATGTGTCTATATATGTAATACTATACACTTTCTTTAATTTATTCTGGATTTGGGGACTGTGAAAGAACCCTGGTGGCATGTCTGGTGGGATAGGTATGTGTGTCAGAGCTGTGTGTACGTTGACTATGCAAACAATTTTGAATTTTCAACACATTGTTTCTTATAAAAAGAAGTGACACAGTCAGTCACTCCTTAACTCTTAGCCAAGAGAGACTGCATAGTATTTATATTTGCCCTCTGATTACAATGAAGAGCAAGACATGCCGCTCTGTTCTGTGTAAGCTGCAGCTTAACTAGGTTCTTCCTATGCAGTTCTTGACCACATAACTGGACAATAATCAAGATTAGACAAAACTACAGCCTGCATGTCTTGCTTTGAAGTGTGGTGTCAAAAAAGCAGGGCACCTCTTTAATATGGACAGACCTCTCCCCATCTTTACAACCATTGAATCTATATGTTTTGACCATGAAGGTTTACAATCTATGTAATGCTTGTCGTCTGGGGAAGGAGAGGAGGACCAAGGTGCAGCGTGGTAAGTGTTCATATTATTTAATTAAATATGCAATACTAGACAAAACAACAAACACAAAAAAACAGTCCTAAAAGGTGAAACAAAAACACTAAACAGGAAACAACCACCCACAAAACACAATGGAAAACAGGCTACCTAAATATGGTTCTCAATCAGGGACAACGATTGACAGCTGCCTCTGATTGAGAACCATACCAGGCCAAACACAGAAATAGAAAATCATAGACAAACTAACATTGACAACCCACCCAACTCACGCCCTGACCATACTTAAACAGAAGACAAAACAAAGGAACTGAGGTCAGAATGTGACAATCTAAGGTAACAATAAGTAATTAGGTCTCAATAATATAGAAGGCGGCACTGAAATCTAACAGTACAGCACCCACAATATCATTATCATCAATGTCTTTTAACCAATCATAAATTATTTGTGTCAGTGCAGTACACGTTGAGTGTCCTCCTCCGTAAGCATGCTGACCATCTGCTGTCATATTGTTTACAGAGAAATAGCATTGTAATAGGTCAAACACACCCCCAGCAGTTTGCTAAGAGCAGCAGCAAACTGATAGGTCTGCTGTTACAACCAGTAATATACTTTTAAAAAAAAGGGTTTTTACAACTCTTGGGTAGCGGAATGACTGGCTTCCCTCCAGGGCAAACACCATCTTCTAGACTCAGATTAAAGATATGACAGAAAGCAATGGCCATAGAGTCATAGAGTCAGCTACCATCCTCAGTAGCTTTCCACTGCTGCTCTTTAGTTATTTGGTACTTTCATTTCTTTATTTTTTGTTTTTGTGTTTTTCTTAAAACTGCATTGTTGGTTAAGGGCTTGTAAGTAAGCATTTCAAATCAAATCAAATGTATTTATATAGCCCTTCGTACATCAGCTGATATCTCAAAGTGCTGTACAGAAACCCAGCCTAAAACCCCAAACAGCAAGCAATGCAGGTGTAGAAGCACGGTGGCTAGGAAAAACTCCTGAGAAAGGCCAAAACCTAGGAAGAAACCTAGAGAGGAACCAGGCTATGTGGGGTGGCCAGTCCTCTTCTGGCTGTGCCGGGTGGAGATTATAACAGAACATGGCCAAGATGTTCAAATGTTCATAAATGACCAGCATGGTCCAATAATAATAAGGCAGAACAGTTGAAACTGGAGCAGCAGCACGGCCAGGTCCTCATGTCAGGTAGTCCTGAGGGATGGTCCTAGGGCTCAGGTCCTCCGAGAGAGAGAAAAAAAGAGAGAATTAGAGAGAGCACACTTAAATTCACACAGGACACCGAATAGGACAGGAGAAGTACTCCAGATATAACAAACTGACCCTAGCCCCCCGACACATAAACTACTGCAGCATAAATACTGGAGGCTGAGACAGGAGGGGTCAGGAGACACTGTGGCCCCATCCAAGGACACCCCCGGACAGGGCCAAACAGGAAGGATATAACTCCACCCACTTTGCCAAAGCACAGCCCCCACACCACGAGAGGGATATCTTCAACCGCCAACTTACCATCCTGAGACAAGGCCGAGTATAGCCCACAAAGATCTCCGCCACGGCACAACCCAAGGGGGGGCGCCAACCCAGACAGGAAAATAACATCAGTGACTCAACCCACTCAAGTGACGCACCCCTCCAAGGGACGGTATGAAAGAGCCCCAGTAAGCCAGTGACTCAGCCCCTGTAATAGGGGTAGAGGCAGAGAATCCCAGTGGAAAGAGGGGAACCGGCCAGGCAGAGACAGCAAGGGCGGTTCGTTGCTCCAGAGCCTTTCCGTTCACCTTCCCACTCCTGGGCCAGACTACACTCAATCATATGACCCACTGAAGAGATGAGTCTTCAGTAAAGACTTAAAGGTTGAGACCGAGTTTGCGTCTCATACATGGGTAGGCAGACCATTCCATAAAAATGGAGCTCTATAGAAGAAAGCCCTGCCTCCAGCTGTTTGCTAGGGAGGCCTGCATCTTATGTACGGCAGGACCAAATCAGAGAGATAGGTAGGAGCAAGCCCATGTAATGCTTTGTAGGTTACATTTACATTTACATTTAAGTCATTTAGCAGACGCTCTTATCCAGAGCGACTTACAAATTGGTGCATACACCTTATGACATCCAGTAAAACCTTGAAATCAGCCCTTGCCTTGAGAGGAAGCCAGTGTAGGGAGGCTAGCACTGGAGTAATATGATCAAATTTTTGGTTCGAGTCAGGATTCTAGCAGCCGTATTTAGCACTAACTGAAGTTTATTTAGTGCTTTATTCGGGTAGCCGGAAAGTAGAGCATTGCAGTAGTCTAACCTAGAAGTGACAAAAGCATGGATGCATTTTTCTGCATCATTTTTGGACAGAAAGTTTCAGATTTTTGCAATGTTACGTAGATGGAAAAAAGCTGTCCTTGAAACAGTCTTGATATGTTCTTCAAAAGAGAGATCAGGGTCCAGAGTAACGCTGAGGTCCTTCACAGTTTTATTTGAGAGGACTGTACAAACATTAAGATTAATTGTCAGATTCAACAGAAGATCTCTTTGTTTCTTGGGACCTAGAACAAGCATCTCTGTTTTGTCTGAGTGTAAAAGTAGAACGTTTGCAGCCATCCACTTCCTTATGTCTGAAACACATGCTTCTAGCGAGGGCAATTTTGGGGCTTCACCATGTTTCATTGAAATGTACAGCTGTGTGTCATCTGCATAGCAGTGAAAGTTAACATTATGTTTTTGAATGACATCCCAAGAGGTAAAATATATAGTGAAAACAATAGTGGTCCTAAAATGGAACCTTGAGGAACACCGAAATTTCACTGTAAAGTCTACACCCGTTGTACATTTCACTGTAAAGTCTACACCCGTTGTATTTGGCGCATGTGACAAATAAAATTTGATTTGATCTGAGTTGTCAGTGCCAGGAGGTTTGTCATTATTGATGGGTAACAATACGTTTTCCACTTCTCCCACACTAACGTTACAAAATTCAAACTTACACTGCTTTTCTTTCATTATTGTTTTTTTTATGCATGAGTACGACGGCCCACTGTTCGTATTTCCTTTCTAAGTTTGCCTCGTTTACCAATGAAGTAATCATTAAAATAATTGTCAACATCAAATGGTTTTGTGATGAGTAAGCCATCTGATTCGATGAAAGATTGAGTTTTTCTGCCCATAATTTCATTTAAAGTTGTTTTCCATCATTCTTTATATCATTGATCTTTACTTCAAAATACAGTTTATTTTTCTTTTGGTTTATTCACATAATTTCTAATTTTTTTCAGTAAATTGGCCAGTCAGATGTGCAGCCAGATGTATTAGCCACTCCTTTTCCCCATCTCTTTCAACCATAACATGTTTAATTCCACATCAATCCAAGGGGCCTTAACAGTTCTAACAGTCAGTTTCTTAACAGGTGCGTGTCCATCAAAAAATGTGAAGAAGAAATTTCAAAAATTCATCAAGTGCAGCGTCTGGATGCTCCTTATTAATCAGTCACAAAAAAATATTTTGTATGATCTCTATGATCTCAATATTTTAGGCCCAGGTTTTGGACCTTTAGCTTTCCTAGATATAGCCACTATATTGTGATCACTGCATCCAATGGGTACGGATACAGTTTTAGAACAAAGTTCTACAGTGTTAGTAAAACTTGGCTCAATACATGTGGACAATCTTGTTCCTGTAGTGCTTTTAAACAGTAGTGATTTTAAACACCCTGGTAGGTCAATTAATAACTTGGACCAGATTACATGCACTGGTTCCAGTGAGAAGCTTCCTCTTGAGTGGACAGTTTGAGGAAAACCAGTCAATATTCAGGTCCTCAAGAAAGTAGCCCTCTCTGTTTACATCACATACAAACATTTCACACACATTATTTAGATACTGACTGTTAGCACTTGGTGGCCTATAGCAACACACCAAAATAATAGGCTTTAGATGAGGCAGTTGAATGTCCAATGGTTATTGTAGATGTTAGCTACAAATGGAGTTTACAGTACGACAAAGAGCTTTATAAAGGCAAAGAGAGCAATGAATTGACCTACTTGACCTCAAAGACGGGCAGCCTACTTTAGGATAGAGAATGTAGGGTTGTGTACTGAAACTGTACCCATAATATAACAAAGTGCTCTATGGTCAAATGCATCTAAAGGCTTTTAGATGCATAATCTAGAACCAGTAAGAACAAAGATTGAATCATCTGCTCTGTACTATTAAGCAAGAGGCCTGACCTATTTCTATAGAAGAAGCCCCTTTTTATATTCGGCATCTTAATTAACAAACTCATATGTGTTTTAAATGTCAGCTTAACGTCTATGCTGATACAACTTCAATCATTAGAATAATTTTTGTACACTCTAGAAAACAACATATACTTAGCTTTACACGTATTCAACAATAATTTAAGGTCAATAAAGGTTTTCTACAAAATAATGAAAGCATAATGTAGTTCAGATAGAGCCCGATCAGCGGGCGATCGTGTACACAACTGTACCAAAGGCGTGACTCAAAACTATGAAAATGCCCCGCATGTAAACTTAGAATCAATCATATGCTTGGTCGAGGGGTTCATAAATGACCGGAATAGTGAATTGAATTGAACTCCTATAAAAAGATTGTTAGGGATAAAAAGGGTTTCCATCTATGGAATGCCCCACTTAATAAAAGCAATCTCTTGTCATAGACCACCTTGCCCTTTGGTGACTGACTTATGTTACAAGCCCCGTGTGTCTTAAACCTTAGATATAATGGCTGCTGTAGAATGTTTTGATCCCAGGTTACTGACTTATGTTACAAGCCACGTGTGTCTTAAACCTTAGATATAATGGCTGCTGTAGAATGTTTTGATCCCAGGTTACAAGCCCCGTGTGTCTTAAACCTTAGATATAATGGCTGCTGTAGAAGGTTTTGATCCCAGGTTACTGACTTATGTTACAAGCCCCGTGTGTCTTAAACCTTAGATATAATGGCTGCTGTAGAAGGTTTTGATCCCAGGTTGCAACTTTCATTTACAGCCTTAATCGCAGGCCCATCCAATAGCGGTAAAACTTGTTTTGTAAAAAGTATTTTAGAGAATTCTGAACATGTATTATCTCAGAAACCTGACAATATTGTGTTGTGTTATTCATGTCATCAACCTTTGTATGATGTTGACGAAAATAAAAATGAAGTTTGTTGAAGGAATACCCGCATCCCGGTCTGATGATGAACTTTTACCTCTTCATAAAAACAATCTGCTGGTTTTGGACAACATGCTATTTGCCAGTAGTTAACATCCTGAAATTGCCCAAGCTTTTACACAATATAATCATCATCGAAACCTGTCCGTGCTCTACTTGGTACAAAATGTGTTTCACCAAGATAAAAATAGCTGTACCATTAGTTTGACCGCCAATTACATGGTTTTCAAAAACCCTAGAGACAAACTACAAATAAACACTCTAGCTCAGCAGATGTATCCTAGAAGGACATCCTTCTTTATGGAGAGCTATGAGGATGCTACCGAAGCGCCATTTTCTTATTTAATCATGGATTTAAAATCAAATACTCCAGAACACCTGAGGCTCCGAACAGGCTTTTTTTCTGTCGGAGTGGCCGACAGTTTAAAAATAAATGTACTGCTCTTGAGAACCCTAGTTGGGGCTACCCCTAAAGAACGGAAGGCCATCTTGGGTCACTGTTCTTCAGATCTCATATTTTCCCTATGTGAGATTGCTTTGAATCTTCTCAAAGGACACATTCCACTCACCCTGACCCAATTAAAAAAAATTAAAGAGACAAAAGACCGCGATCAAAGTCTTTGCCAATAAAAGGGCCAGTCTTCAAAAGAAAATACATAACATACAACAGTCTGAGGGTTTTCTTCTACCTTTACTAAGTACAGCCGTGCCCTTCATCACCAGCCTTATTGCTGCCAGATGTGGGGTTGAACACAGAGTGTGATGGCAAATAAAATGTACTTAGTGCCTCAACAAGAGTTGGATAGAGTTGAACAGCAATTACAGGTCCTGAATATATCAGACAAACAGCAGGAAATGATTTGGACATGGCCATTTTGAACAGAAAATGATTGAACCCCTATGATAAGGTCCAAAAATACACAAACCTCTTGCAAAGGTATTTGGCCTTGGTAAAACAAGATGAGAGAGAGACCAACCATTTATCGCTTTCCCTACCGGACCCTTTAAAAGATGATGCACCTAGAGAGAGCCAAGCCCCTGTAATGCCTGGACCACGATCTTACCCGTTGAAGTTCAAATGCCTGTTGAAGATAATGTTATGCAGGACATGTTGACACATGTTCCGGCACGTAACAGGAAAAATGTTAGATACATTATGAACAAGATAAAATACTCAAAGTGGGCCGCTACTTGGAGTTTGTCTTTCAGGGCGATGTTGTCAAGGGTTCTCATATGATGGACTTGCTTAAAAGTACCACAGCAACCCACAAGGTTGCTGATGACAGAAGACCTCCCGGTTGGCGTCAGTTTCTTAAGGCCCTGGCAGTCCTCAACATTCCACTCTCGGGTGTACCAAACTATAAGCTTCGTCAACAGATTCAAACTGTAAAACAAAACCCTTCAACAAGCTACAGCACCACTAAAGATGTTCTAACAACCCCCCTGATGATAAGGGCTGATGATAACTCATTTACACCCCTGAACGTCTCCGGACCTTTTCCTAATCCTGATCTCTCAGGGTGGTTAGACTTCTGAATGACTATGATTAAATTCAATACATTTTATTAGAAAAAATGATACAATTTAACATTTGTGACATTCATGAAACATTTGACGTGAGCATACGCCTTGATTACAGGCTCTTAGGACACATACTTGAACACTTTTCATATCTTCTAACAAAACAATCTACGACGCTATCATTACTTCTTAAGTCATCATTATAAAGAGACATAACATCTTCAAAAGAAACTCCACAGACTCTTTGGTGGAGGTAGAAAACACAGTGTTGACCACATGTAGTGGAAAGGTTATCTTGTACTTGTTTGATGCTGTAGTAGATCTTTGATCCATTTTTGGTCGAAAACTGTTTAATAGATGGGGGGAAATGTGAAAATGCGGGAAAAGCCGTAGTTATAAAACAAAGTTGAGATTTTTCTTCCTCCTTCGTCTTCTAATGGCACAGCTAGCCAATGTTCCCCCGGCATGTGTTTAGGATGGGTATTGACAATAAAATGTCTGGTCGCTCCTGTCGTTTCTCAATAGGTAGTTCATCACAAGCCCATATACTCCACAAAATTGTTTTCCAATCAAATGGCTCATGAGACCTTCTAGCTCTTGGGTATTCATGTCTTTGCTCAACGATCCTTAATTAATAATAATCCACAAAGACTTGTCTTCAGCCATTCACTTCCAATATTGAATCAGAGCATGCATAAACAATCATACTAACTGTACAGGCTAAAGGTGTACGGAAACGCATTTCCAGCCTGAGATTACCTTGGGACACCACAGACAGATTTCCTGAGATATCATCATCAGGTGATAAATTGAAAGCACACAATGTGTAACCCTCTGCAAAATAATTTCTGTCAATAGGTAAAGAGAGATCTTTAAGATGCCTCCCGGTAGCCAGGAATAGATTGTAAAATTCTCACACAGATATGTTGTTATTAAATTGTGGTCGGAAAGCCTTAGCAGGGACCTGATGACCGTCCTGACAGAGAGCTACATACTCTGCATTGAATTGTTGAAAATGGAAGTTTTTTTAATGTAAGCTGCCCATATTAGAGGTGTGATCAACCAAGCCTATAACCATGTAGCAAAGTAAAGGGCCTAGAAAAGGTTATCTTGACTACAGATTCTACTACCCACCGGTATGCTAAAGGTTATCTTGACTACAGATTCTACTTCCCACCGGTATACTAAAGGTTATCTTGACTACAGATTCTACTACCCACCGGTATGCTAAAGGTTATCTTGACTACAGACTCTACTTCCCACCGGTATACTAAAGGTTATCTTGACTACAGATTCTACTTCCCACCGGTATACTAAAGGTTATCTTGACTACAGATTCTACTTCCCACCAGTATACTAAAGGTTATCTTGACTACAGATTCTACTTCCCACCGGTATACTAAAGGTTATCTTGACTACAGATTCTACTACCCACCGGTATGCTAAAGGTTATCTTGACTACAGATTCTACTTCCCACCGGTATACTAAAGGTTATCTTGACTACAGATTCTACTTCCCACCAGTATGCTAAAGGTTATCTTGACTACAGATTCTACTACCCACCGGTATGCTAAAGGTTATCTTGACTACAGATTCTACTTCCCACCGGTATGCTAAAGGTTATCTTGACTACAGATTCTACTTCCCACCGGTATGCTAAAGGTTATCTTGACTACAGATTCTACTTCCCACCGGTATACTAAAGGTTATCTTGACTACAGATTCTACTTCCCACCGGTATGCTAAAGGTTATCTTGACTACAGATTCTACTTCCCACCGGTATACTAAAGGTTATCTTGACTACAGATTCTACTACCCACCGGTATGCTAAAGGTTATCTTGACTACAGATTCTACTTCCCACCGGTATGCTAAAGGTTATCTTGACTACAGATTCTACTTCCCACCGGTATACTAAAGGTTATCTTGACTACAGATTCTACTACCCACCGGTATGCTAAAGGTTATCTTGACTACAGATTCTACTTCCCACCGGTATACTAAAGGTTATCTTGACTACAGATTCTACTTCCCACCGGTATGCTAAAGGTTATCTTGACTACAGATTCTACTTCCCACCGGTATACTAAAGGTTATCTTGACTACAGATTCTACTACCCACCGGTATGCTAAAGGTTTTCTTGACTACAGATTCTACTTCCCACCAGTATGCTAAAGGTTATCTTGACTACAGATTCTACTTCCCACCGGTATACTAAAGGTTTTCTTGACTACAGATTCTACTACCCACCGGTATACTAAAGGTTATCTTGACTACAGATTCTACTACCCACCGGTATACTAAAGGTTTTCTTGACTACAGATTCTACTTCCCACCGGTATGCTAAAGGTTATCTTGACTACAGATTCTACTTCCCACCAGTATGCTAAAGGTTATCTTGACTACAGATTCTACTTCCCACCAGTATGCTAAAGGTTTTCTTGACTACAGATTCTACTTCCCACCGGTATACTAAAGGTTATCTTGACTACAGATTCTACTACCCACCGGTATACTAAAGGTTTTCTTGACTACAGATTCTACTTCCCACCGGTATGCTAAAGGTTATCTTGACTACAGATTCTACTTCCCACCGGTATACTAAAGGTTATCTTGACTACAGATTCTACTTCCCACCGGTATGCTAAAGGTTATCTTGACTACAGATTCTACTTCCCACCGGTATACTAAAGGTTATCTTGACTACAGATTCTACTACCCACCGGTATGCCAAAGGTTATCTTGACTACAGATTCTACTTCCCACCGGTATACTAAAGGTTATCTTGACTACAGATTCTACTTCCCACCGGTATACTAAAGGTTATCTTGACTACAGATTCTACTTCCCACTGGTATACTAAAGGTTATCTTGACTACAGATTCTACTACCCACCGGTATGCTAAAGGTTATCTTGACTACAGATTCTACTTCCCACCGGTATACTAAAGGTTATCTTGACTACAGATTCTACTTCCCACCGGTATACTAAAGGTTATCTTGACTACAGATTCTACTTCCCACCGGTATGCTAAAGGTTATCTTGACTACAGATTCTACTTCCCACCGGTATACTAAAGGTTATCTTGACTACAGATTCTACTTCCCACCGGTATACTAAAGGTTATCTTGACTACAGATTCTACTTCCCACCGGTATACTAAAGGTTATCTTGACTACAGATTCTACTACCCACCGGTATGCTAAAGGTTATCTTGACTACAGATTCTACTTCCCACCGGTATACTAAAGGTTATCTTGACTACAGATTCTACTACCCACCGGTATGCTAAAGGTTATCTTGACTACAGATTCTACTTCCCACCGGTATACTAAAGGTTATCTTGACTACAGATTCTACTACCCACCGGTATGCTAAAGGTTATCTTGACTACAGATTCTACTTCCCACCGGTATACTAAAGGTTATCTTGACTACAGATTCTACTTCCCACCGGTATACTAAAGGTTATCTTGACTACAGATTCTACTTCCCACCGGTATACTAAAGGTTATCTTGACTACAGATTCTACTACCCACCGGTATGCTAAAGGTTATCTTGACTACAGATTCTACTTCCCACCGGTATACTAAAGGTTATCTTGACTACAGATTCTACTTCCCACCGGTATACTAAAGGTTATCTTGACTACAGATTCTACTACCCACCGGTATACTAAAGGTTATCTTGACTACAGATTCTACTACCCACCGGTATACTAAAGGTTATCTTGACTACAGATTCTACTTCCCACCGGTATACTAAAGGTTATCTTGACTACAGATTCTACTTCCCACCGGTATGCTAAAGGTTATCTTGACTACAGATTCTACTTCCCACCGGTATACTAAAGGTTATCTTGACTACAGATTCTACTACCCACCGGTATACTAAAGGTTATCTTGACTACAGATTCTACTTCCCACCGGTATGCTAAAGGTTATCTTGACTACAGATTCTACTTCCCACCGGTATACTAAAGGTTATCTTGACTACAGATTCTACTACCCACCGGTATGCTAAAGGTTATCTTGACTACAGATTCTACTTCCCACCGGTATACTAAAGGTTATCTTGACTACAGATTCTACTTCCCACCGGTATACTAAAGGTTATCTTGACTACAGATTCTACTACCCACCGGTATGCTAAAGGTTATCTTGACTACAGATTCTACTTCCCACCGGTATACTAAAGGTTATCTTGACTACAGATTCTACTACCCACCGGTATGCTAAAGGTTATCTTGACTACAGATTCTACTTCCCACCGGTATACTAAAGGTTATCTTGACTACAGATTCTACTTCCCACCGGTATACTAAAGGTTATCTTGACTACAGATTCTACTTCCCACCGGTATACTAAAGGTTATCTTGACTACAGATTCTACTTCCCACCGGTATACTAAAGGTTATCTTGACTACAGATTCTACTACCCACCGGTATGCTAAAGGTTATCTTGACTACAGATTCTACTTCCCACCGGTATACTAAAGGTTATCTTGACTACAGATTCTACTACCCACCGGTATACTAAAGGTTATCTTGACTACAGATTCTACTACCCACCGGTATACTAAAGGTTATCTTGACTACAGATTCTACTTCCCACCGGTATACTAAAGGTTATCTTGACTACAGATTCTACTTCCCACCGGTATGCTAAAGGTTATCTTGACTACAGATTCTACTTCCCACCGGTATACTAAAGGTTATCTTGACTACAGATTCTACTACCCACCGGTATACTAAAGGTTATCTTGACTACAGATTCTACTTCCCACCGGTATGCTAAAGGTTATCTTGACTACAGATTCTACTTCCCACCGGTATACTAAAGGTTATCTTGACTACAGATTCTACTACCCACCGGTATGCTAAAGGTTATCTTGACTACAGATTCTACTTCCCACCGGTATACTAAAGGTTATCTTGACTACAGATTCTACTTCCCACCGGTATACTAAAGGTTATCTTGACTACAGATTCTACTACCCACCGGTATGCTAAAGGTTATCTTGACTACAGATTCTACTTCCCACCGGTATACTAAAGGTTATCTTGACTACAGATTCTACTACCCACCGGTATGCTAAAGGTTATCTTGACTACAGATTCTACTTCCCACCGGTATACTAAAGGTTATCTTGACTACAGATTCTACTACCCACCGGTATGCTAAAGGTTATCTTGACTACAGATTCTACTTCCCACCGGTATACTAAAGGTTATCTTGACTACAGATTCTACTACCCACCGGTATGCTAAAGGTTATCTTGACTACAGATTCTACTTCCCACCGGTATACTAAAGGTTATCTTGACTACAGATTCTACTACCCACCGGTATGCTAAAGGTTATCTTGACTACAGATTCTACTTCCCACCGGTATACTAAAGGTTATCTTGACTACAGATTCTACTACCCACCGGTATGCTAAAGGTTATCTTGACTACAGATTCTACTTCCCACCGGTATACTAAAGGTTATCTTGACTACAGATTCTACTTCCCACCGGTATACTAAAGGTTATCTTGACTACAGATTCTACTTCCCACCGGTATACTAAAGGTTATCTTGACTACAGATTCTACTACCCACCGGTATGCTAAAGGTTATCTTGACTACAGATTCTACTTCCCACCGGTATACTAAAGGTTATCTTGACTACAGATTCTACTTCCCACCGGTATACTAAAGGTTATCTTGACTACAGATTCTACTTCCCACCGGTATGCTAAAGGTTATCTTGACTACAGATTCTACTTCCCACCGGTATACTAAAGGTTATCTTGACTACAGATTCTACTTCCCACCGGTATACTAAAGGTTATCTTGACTACAGATTCTACTACCCACCGGTATGCTAAAGGTTATCTTGACTACAGATTCTACTTCCCACCGGTATACTAAAGGTTATCTTGACTACAGATTCTACTTCCCACCGGTATACTAAAGGTTATCTTGACTACAGATTCTACTACCCACCGGTATGCTAAAGGTTTTCTTGACTACAGATTCTACTTCCCACCAGTATGCTAAAGGTTTTCTTGACTACAGATTCTACTTCCCACCAGTATGCTCAAGGTTATCTTGACTACAGATTCTACTTCCCACCGGTATACTAAAGGTTTTCATGGTAATTCTTTGGGGAAGGTTAAAGACATTTCCTTTCATCAAAGCCTGTGAATGGCTCAGACGAACGGCCGGAGATACAGACACTTTTTTAATAAAAAACCAAGCCCCAACACTTTTAAACTAAAGTTATCGTATTGGGCGGACATCAGACAAAACTCATCCTTGGCCCTGCTTATTTTCAGCCTTAAATCAATCGAATTTAAGAGTAAATGTTCTTGAAAGAAAATGTCAGAGTGTATAGGCCCTAGCAGATGAAACTCTTGAGATTCAGCACAGTAGCGAGCACGTACCTCCGGTCCTTTGTTTTCACAGGTGCTGGGGTCTATGGCTTCTATTATTATTATTATTATTATTATCTTTGACTTACTGAGTTTCTTTTAAAGGTTAACCTCTGCTTTTTAGGGGCTGGCCTGCGCCTTATACCCGGAGGTCTCTTTTTTGGTCTTCGAAATAACAGCATAAGCCCCGAGCCTTCTCGATACTCGGGATCTGATGAAGCCCGTCTGGTCATAGCATTGGCTACAACTGTCACGACTTCTGCCGAAGTCGTTGCCTCTCCTTGTTCGGGCGGTGCTCGGCGTTCGACGTCACCGGTCTTCTAGCCATCATTGATCCTTTTCATTTTCCATTGGTTTTGTCTTGTCTTCCCACACACCTGTTTTCTATCCCAATCATTACCTGTTGTGTATTTAACCCTCTGTTTCCCCTCATGTCTTTGTCAGAGATTGTTTTATTGTCAGTGTAGTGTGATTGTTGTATAGGTGAGCGTCGGGTCCTCGTACCCATGTTTGTTTGTTTATGTACGTTTGGTGTTATGGAGCACACTCCGTGGACTTTATTAAAAGACTCCATTTTACACTCCATTTGACTCTCCTGCGCCTGACTTCCCTGCCACCTATTACACCTATGCATGACAACAACCTCACTTACAATATTTTGGGACGCTGATTTTAAATATGGTTTGGCTATGCTGAGGCCTCTCTTCATAAACGGTAAAACCATCCTAAAGAGGTTATAAATATGCCTCCTATCCCCAAACCGTACATGGTCGGGGATCCATGATAGCCGGGTAATCCATTACCCACTTGATCAACATAGTATAGACATAGCGGTTAGGGTCAAGATGGTGGTTGTGTTCCATAACCATTTTAATTTATTTGTATTATGTTTATAAAAAATATATAAACATAATACTAATAATATATTAGATATGTAGAGAGGTTTTGGTGGGTCTAAAGTGGAGTTTTACAATCTTTTTACCATCAGTAAATTCAATATTTTAGTTCCGATCCGTTTAAAGCTCAACCAGGATGTTTTCAATAAATGTCTTGCTTACAGGTATATAGTGTGGCTTGTCATAGTTAACAGTGACTACATCACCATTCTTTCCCTCTTTATGAACTGTTCTCAGGAGGGGCACATAACTGTCTCCTACCCTTTGATAGGATATGATGTCGGTATACACAAATATGTTGTAAAACCTTGCATGTATATCCGCAGGGAATGGGAATAATTTATCTCTCACATCTCCATTTATTGTAACTCATCCCCAACATGTAGGCTAAATTACCACCGGTCTTTATACCCCCATCAGCATCCACTGAGATTTGAACATGTTTATGAATAGGTTTGTAGTTCCGTATTGTTCAGGGTTAGATTATCCTCTCTACAGTTATATAGAACCCTTTTAAAAATCTTTATAAGCTTTGGGGGTTCCGATATCCTTTTGCAATAAAAATCACCGTCCTTATCCTTGAATTTATACCGACTATGGGGGTATGTAATCTCGCTGAGACCTACTTCCCAGGCTTCTGATAACTCTATAGGCTTTGGAAAATTGGTTGTATAATTCGAGCTTTGGTTATTCATATAGACAGTATATATATGTGCAGACGCATTACTGGGGAGAGTCAGGAAGAATACATTGTGCTCCATGATGCACTCCTGTGTACACTGAAATGATGGTGTTTTATCATGCATGAGGGTTTAATTTAACCCCCTATGCCTCTACCACATTGTGCTCTAATACCCAACTGTTGAACTTTTGGGGACAATTTTTCCAACGGACCAACACCCATTTTTTACCCTTTTCTCTCTTCTGATCCAGAATCTGCTCCACATGAAAGACTTTGTCTTTACCCAACTGTACCTTCTGGAGTTCCTTCTCATAAAAGGAACCCTCTATAAGCTGCCCGTCATAATCTTTTAACTTGTAGACAGGGGGTGTACGTGGTAGACATTCGGTAACTGTGAACAACTCATCGCTGTAACCTTGCTCATATTTTTTGTCGAAAACACCCCTCAACTTGGATATACATACCAAGTCCCCCACTATGAATTTAAAATCATTTATTTTCATACAGTGAAGGGGGAACAAACCATGCAGATTTTTAAAGACTTGAAAAGAGTTTTCAGAAGAGACCTCGGAGGGCTTCATCCATATACTCTTATGGTAGCTGTAGTTGTAACCCTTCACTAAGTATTTCCACATCCTCTCCTTCAAAGTTCTGTTAAAGGGTTCAACAACGGAAGCTTTCAAATCCGAACCTGGAGCAAAATGTACGATATTGTGCTTCTTCATGATTTTCTGAAAAGTATTATGAAAACATTCTTTACCACCGTCAGTCTGCACTTTCTTGGGTGCTCCTCCTTCCTCCAAGATAGAGTCAAAGGCCCTTACAAATGCTATTTTAGAGAAAATAGCTATGACCGTTAGCATGTAGCGATATCCATAATTTTTGTCTGCAAGGGCCTGTATGTCACATAGATCCGCCTGAAACTGGGAGAAGGGATGATTAGAAAAAACTCTATTTCGTGGAAATTGTTTTTGCAGTGTAAGCATCCTGCTCTGCCAGCCAGTCATTCACTTGAGCATCACCTAATCTGCTACCTGTTTCTTCGGCTATAGCTCTCTGGAACCTCTCCTTCCCCCATAAGACCCTGGGTTAGAGGGGGTGTCAGGACCCGGTTACAAACCCGGGTCTCCGGAGTGAGAAACAGTCACTTAACCAACTGAGCCACGAATAGTCGGCAGAACCCAGAAGATGAGGCAGACACAGCAGTACTTGAGACGGTGTATTTAATGAAGTAAAAAGTGAAGTTCTTCAGGAAAACATGTAACTCCACAACCTCAAAAGGAATTCCACAAGAACAAAGGTAATCCTCCAAGACAAAAAGGTAAATCCACAAGGTGGAAGGTATAGCACAAAAAGCCTCAAAAGATACTCAAAAACAAACAAACAAGAACAAAAAACAGAATTCCACAAGAGAGTCCACCAGGATCAACAAGAGTTCTCAGAGTACTAGGGCTGGGTGCTAACATACAAACACAGAGCAAAGAACTGAGGAAAACAAAGGGTTTAAATATAATCAGGGGAAACGAGGCACAGGTGCAAATAATAATGGGGATCAAGGGAAAACAAAAGGTCAAAAGGCACAATGGGGGCATCTAGTGACCAAAAACCGGAACAACCATGGCCAAATCCTGACAGGGGGTTTAATAAATGTTTTTCAACATCTGCTCTGCCATCCTTCTTGCCTCTCTGATGTACAATAACAGTAATGATCCCCTTTCAAATAATGATAACATTTCATTTTCATTTTGCATTTTTATTTTTGCAAACATGAAGTTTAGGATATTAGTACCCGTTTTCTCAATGACCCATGCATGCGACACCTTGTATACTTGGTTTACATTTACAGACTAGTATCGCTGAATTTTTAAGACATACACATCTGTTATATAAGTATATAAACAACAAATATGATACATGTTACAATTAAACGGTGTTTCAAACCAATAAACTAAAATCTTAGACAAGGATGTTTCTAGAGTCTCGCCAGTATGTCTTAAATGTCTCATGATTTGCAACATTTTTAGCACACACTCTGCATTAACCCCTGTATTGTGGGTTGTGTAGAGCGATACATTAACCCCTGTATTGTGGGTTGTGTAGAGCGATACATTAACCCCTGTATTGTGGGTTGTGTAGAGCGATACATTAACCCCTGTATTGTGGGTTGTGTAGAGCAATACATTAACCCCTGTATTGTGGGTTGTGTAGAGCGATACATTAACCCCTGTATTGTGGGTTGTGTAGAGCGATACATTAACCCCTGTATTGTGGGTTGTGTAGAGCGATACATTAACCCCTGTATTGTGGGTTGTGTAGAGCAATACATTAACCCCTGTATTGTGGGTTGTGTAGAGCGATACATTACATTAACCCTGTATTGTGGGTTGTGTAGAGCGATACATTAACCCCTGTATTGTGGGTTGTCTAGAGCGATACATTAACCCCTGTATTGTGGGTTGTGTAGAGCAATACATTAACCCCTGTATTGTGGGTTGTGTAGAGCGATACATTAACCCCTGTATTGTGGGTTGTGTAGAGCGATACATTAACCCCTGTATTGTGGGTTGTGTAGAGCGATACATTAACCCCTGTATTGTGGGTTGTGTAGAGCGATACATTAACCCCTGTATTGTGGGTTGTGTAGAGCGATACATTAACCCCTGTATTGTGGGTTGTGTAGAGCGATACATTAACCCCTGTATTGTGGGTTGTGTAGAGCAATACATTAACCCCTGTATTGTGGGTTGTGTAGAGCGATACATTAACCCCTGTATTGTGGGTTGTGTAGAGCGATACATTAACCCCTGTATTGTGGGTTGTGTAGAGCGATACATTAACCCCTGTATTGTGGGTTGTGTAGAGCAATACATTAACCCCTGTATTGTGGGTTGTGTAGAGCGATACATTAACCCCTGTATTGTGGGTTGTGTAGAGCGATACATTAACCCCTGTATTGTGGGTTGTGTAGAGCAATACATTAACCCCTGTATTGTGGGTTGTGTAGAGCGATACATTAACCCCTGTATTGTGGGTTGTGTAGAGCGATACATTAACCCCTGTATTGTGGGTTGTGTAGAGCGATACATTAACCCCTGTATTGTGGGTTGTGTAGAGCAATACATTAACCCCTGTATTGTGGGTTGTGTAGAGCGATACATTAACCCCTGTATTGTGGGTTGTGTAGAGCGATACATTAACCCCTGTATTGTGGGTTGTGTAGAGCGATACATTAACCCCTGTATTGTGGGTTGTGTAGAGCGATACATTAACCCCTGTATTGTGGGTTGTGTAGAGCGATACATTAACCCCTGTATTGTGGGTTGTGTAGAGCGATACATTAACCCCTGTATTGTGGGTTGTGTAGAGCGATACATTAACCCCTGTATTGTGGGTTGTGTAGAGCGATACATTAACCCCTGTATTGTGGGTTGTGTAGAGCGATACATTAACCCCTGTATTGTGGGTTGTGTAGAGCGATACATTAACCCCTGTATTGTGGGTTGTGTAGAGCGATACATTAACCCCTGTATTGTGGGTTGTGTAGAGCGATACATTAACCCCTGTATTGTGGGTTGTGTAGAGCGATACATTAACCCCTGTATTGTGGGTTGTGTAGAGCGATACATTAACCCCTGTATTGTGGGTTGTGTAGAGCGATACATTAACCCCTGTATTGTGGGTTGTGTAGAGCGATACATTAACCCCTGTATTGTGGGTTGTGTAGAGCGATACATTGTTCACTTTATTTTCAATAATTTGCTGCATAACATTTGTAAATTCTCTCAAAAGAAATGTTTTATTTATTCCCTCTAACATCGTATGCGTATAGTTACCCATTGCTTTACATCTAATAAAATATCTCGTTCTCTTGGGGTTTATTGAGCCAGAAAGTCACCACATCAGCCACCAAAGCTTCCTTGTATTTGTTGTCGTCCACCAGTGTATGCCGGATTTCTTTGAGTTTCTCGTGGATGTAGATCACCTCCTTCAGTTCATGTAGGAAAGCCTCGGTTACACCGTAAACACCGGGAATAGATTGCACAAGACCCATAGACTCCAGGGCTCTGACCATGGATGGTATAAAGTGGCTGGACCACAGTATTCTCACCAGCTCCTCAAAGTGGTTGAAGAAGTAGTATCGTGGTGGGTCATATAAACACGGAGGTCGTCGTTGACTGGGGTGACTGATCTCACAACCGGGGCATTGTTCTCTTATATACTCTCCAATCACCACGTCTAAACGTGTGACTACAGAGGCCTTGATGGTGTCCACAAAAATAGTACTGACCACCCCATCAAACACATCCTCAGGGGGTGTACATGTAGGGGGTGTCGGGGGGCTTGCCTGGAGGGAGTAGAAAGGAGAGCTGTGAGGCATAGAGTCCTTAGGGTCTGGTATGCATGATGTATCGGAGTCCTGATATGGTATATGAATATATGCTGAAATGAAGAACCAGAGGCTTTATGGTCACCCCTTTTATTGTTGAACCAGTCCTTTGGTATCGGGGCGTGGTTAACGTAGCAGCCGCGTACTTCGTTTTCTTCAGGGGCTGACCCTTCTGAGGATGAACCTTCTTGTTCCTTTGAAGCATAATCCTTAGGATTTGTATATATTATGCACTTCCTTAGTTGAACAATGCACTGCCATATTTGGCTCTGTACAAAAAGAGCATCCACTAACTCTAACATTTTCAATTCCATTATATCCCAACTTTTAAAAGGAATAAGCATACGCAACCTAAAATCCCCAGTCAGTTCCCATTGCGGATATTCTCGTTGCTGATATAGAACTCTGCGCAGCCACATGGAAGTCCATTCTTTCTTTGTATTTCACCCTATGAAATATTCTTCCTGAGGAGTCAGGGGCACTTTCCCGAAAGGTCTCGTAGCCCGTGAACAAGCTATACCCCTTTGTGGTAACTCTCAGTTCGGACACACCACCTTGCGAAACACGTGCCAGTCTTCAAGCCTGTAGTCCACTCCTAGTCTGGTCTGTATATTCTTCTCCATAGAGTTTCACTCTACTAGCCGGGTAATGAAACAGAACCCCATAGCTGTCTATTAGACATCAACACTTGATCTTTCAGCGAAGTTGCGTGCGGTATTTGGGTTCTATACATATTTAGAAACCGCTTTTTTGGTATATATTATATTGATGCATTATACTCTGCCCTTTCTCTATGTTGTAATTGAGATCCTGCTTCAGTTGTTACGGTCATCACGAAAGTGTCACTGATCACAAAATCCATGTTTAACTTCTTGTTTAGTGTTCTGGGGTTTATTGAGGTCGCTTGTAGTGTTCAGTTCTTATTTATAATGCGGCTGCCCCCAGTAACCCCGGACATTCCTGTTTCATAGACAACAGCCCTAAGGTCATTACAACAGGGGGGACCATACTCTTTGAAATGTTCAAACACATTCCTCAGTTCAATGAGGTTCCTACACATCAATCATCATGACAGCTTCAAAGGAACAGATGCACTATCTGGTTAAATAAACACTCACTCTAAAGCGTGAGAACTTCCTAACAGGATGTACATATATGGGCACTCCCTAGAGAGCGTGATATCTTCCTGGCAGGATGTCCTGCAGGATGTCCATACATGGGCATACACACGTGACCCATAAAATAGGGTCATAAATCACACGTTTGACATGTGCTGTCTACTGTATTCTCTCTAGGGCAGGTCGTAGGGATCTAGATATCCACAAGTCCAGTAATCTGCTGTCTCAGCCACAAGGGCTAACCCCGTCGTGGGCTGCTTTCAAGCCCTCAAGGAAACGCTGCTAGCTTGATAGGCAGCTAACAGCAGCAGCTAGGCTAGTTGCTACGCCAAGCAGCTCAACAGACCCTTGGTAGGCGGGATTCAAGGACAACTGATGCCAACCGCTTTGTGTGTATCAATTCCCCATCACATATATCACCAGTAGTACATTTACCGTTAATTATTGTAATTTCTAATCTAGAATGTATGTTACTTTGGTTACTGTAATTTGTGTTAATGTATTCAATATTATTATTCCTATTCTCATTGTAGGAGTGGACACATTGCTAGCGGAGTGCACAACCTATGCTACACTTGTGATAAACAAGTTTTGTTTTATTTCATTCCATTTACGAGTTTTGTCAACTTAGTCATTGTCTTTTGTTTGGAGTGCTCCTGTCAATATTAAGTAAGGACGCACATGCAGAGAAGTAGGCCTATAGGCTACCTGGCCTGCGAGCAAATGTAGATATATTAATGTGCTCATTTCTGATAGTATTTCTGTTTGGCTTAACACACCACCACTAGTGACCCCTGGAGCTTCTCAAAGTAATGTTTTCTTCACCTCAAACAGCAAGCAAACAAGGTCTGTTTTTACATCCATTGAGAATTACAATAGTTCCTCAATTTATTGGAAAAGTCATTCCAGCTCTCTCCCTTTCGATAACCACTCAGCGTGAAAGGGAAAAATGTCATACTCTGATCCAGTGGAAACATGATAAAATAGGCCTACTCTTATTACTTCTTATCAGTTCTGGACTTGGAGTGAAATAGGTTCTGGTAGTCATTTTGGGTGCTGGTACTGTTTATATTTAGGTGCAAGAGTGCCACAATACTTTTGAGCTAATGCTCAGGCAGTAGAACATTTGAAGTGCCGGTACTCTGGTGAGCTCCTGCCCAAGTCAAGCACTGCTTCTTGTCCCTTGCGCAAATAGCCTACAGCTGTGTCTGTCCAGAGCTCACTAGTGCAGGAAACTCTGAGGGCCCTTAATATGTTATACAATGTTGCAAGTTCACTAGCGCAAGCTTCGGACCGGACCCAAGTTAATAGTTGATTCAAGTTCATTGCAGACAGTTGGCAATGGCAATATAATTTACTTTTTAGGTTAGTATAATTTTCATTTAGATTTGGAAATAATTTAGATTAGCCACATGACAATGATTTTGAGATATGAAGACGTTATTATAAATTAAACTGTTTCATGAAAATGTGCATATGAAAACCGGGCCAGCGGTTACTGAGTGTTGGGCCAGTAACTGAAAGGTTGCTGGATCGAATCCTCGAGCCCCTGAACAAGGCAGTCAACCCACTGTTCCCCGGTAGGCCGTCATTGTAAATGAGAATTTGTTCGTAACTGACGTGCCTAGTTTAAATAAAGGTTCAAATGAAATATATATTTTTTTAAAATGGCAGATCGGTGGAAATTGTACAATAAATTGTCATTCCACATAAGAAAGGTTGCCGACTCGTCTAGTAGCCACTAGTCACTAGCTAATTCAGGAAAGTAATGGCAGAATCTGTGAAAGCGGGAGGAGAATAGCTGGGTCAAGTTAAAGTCTTGTCTTCTGGTTATCTAGATCTCTGGCGCCCTCTTGAGGCATTGTCTTATTTATCAAACAGAAAGCATTGAGCTTGCATCAGACAAACTCAATGCGTATAGTTGGTTTTATTAAAACACGCAGGGTGTGTCTACATATGAAGAAATACAAAAATTGGTTGGTCCATCAGAACAGATGACTTTCAGAACGGTTAACAAAGATTTTTTTAAATCGGAGACAGTCCGAGCCTGCATGTATATCCCTGTGTGTTGGTGCGTGTCCCTGCTTGCTCTCACCTGTGTGTTTAGGTGTGTCTCTGCTTGCTCTCACCTGTGTGTTTGGGTGTGTCCCTGCTTGCTCTCACCTGTGTGTTTGGGTGTGTCCCTGCTTGCTCTCACCTGTGTGTTTAGGTGTGTCCCTGCTTGCTCTCACCTGTGTGTTTGGGTGTGTCCCTGCTTGCTCTCACCTGTGTGTTTAGGTGTGTCCCTGCTTGCTCTCACCTGTGTGTTTGGGTGTGTCCCTGCTTGCTCTCACCTGTGTGTTTAGGTGTGTCCCTGCTTGCTCTCACCTGTGTGTTTGGGTGTGTCCCTGCTTGCTCTCACCTGTGTGTTTGGGTGTGTCCCTGCTTGCTCTCACCTGTGTGTTTGGGTGTGTCCCTGCTTGCTCTCACCTGTGTGTTTGGGTGTGTCCCTGCATTGCTCTCACCTGTGTGTTTGGGTGTGTCCCTGCTTGCTCTCACCTGTGTGTTTAGGTGTGTCCCTGCTTGCTCTCACCTGTGTGTTTGGGTGTGTCCCTGCTTGCTCTCACCTGTGTGTTTGGGTGTGTCCCTGCTTGCTCTCACCTGTGTGTTTGGGTGTGTCCCTGCTTGCTCTCACCTGTGTGTTTGGGTGTGTCCCTGCTTGCTCTCACCTGTGTGTTTGGGTGTGTCCCTGCTTGCTCTCACCTGTGTGTTTGGGTGTGTCCCTGCTTGCTCTCACCTGTGTGTTTGGGTGTGTCCCTGCTTGCTCTCACCTGTGTGTTGGTGCGTGTCCCTGCTTGCTCTCACCTGTGTGTTTGGGTGTGTCCCTGCTTGCTCTCACCTGTGTGTTTGGGTGTGTCCCTGCTTGCTCTCACCTGTGTGTTTGGGTGTGTCCCTGCTTGCTCTCACCTGTGTGTTTGTGTCCCTGCTTGCTCTCACCTGTGTGTTGGTGCGTGTCCCTGCTTGCTCTCACCTGTGTGTTTGGGTGTGTCCCTGCTTGCTCTCACCTGTGTGTTTGGGTGTGTCCCTGCTTGCTCTCACCTGTGTGTTTGGGTGTGTCCCTGCTTGCTCTCACCTGTGTGTTTGGGTGTGTCCCTGCTTGCTCTCACCTGTGTGTTTGGGTGTGTCCCTGCTTGCTCTCACCTGTGTGTTTGGGTGTGTCCCTGCTTGCTCTCACCTGTGTGTTTGGTTGTGTCCCTGCTTGCTCTCACCTGTGTGTTTGGGTGTGTCCCTGCTTGCTCTCACCTGTGTGTTTGGGTGTGTCCCTGCTTGCTCTCACCTGTGTGTTTGGGTGTGTCCCTGCTTGCTCTCACCTGTGTGTTTGGGTGTGTCCCTGCTTGCTCTCACCTGTGTGTTGGTGCGTGTCCCTGCTTGCTCTCACCTGTGTGTTTGGGTGTGTCCCTGCTTGCTCTCACCTGTGTGTTTGGGTGTGTCCCTGCTTGCTCTCACCTGTGTGTTTGGGTGTGTCCCTGCTTGCTCTCACCTGTGTGTTTGGGTGTGTCCCTGCTTGCTCTCACCTGTGTGTTTGGGTGTGTCCCTGCTTGCTCTCACCTGTGTGTTTGGGTGTGTCCCTGCTTGCTCTCACCTGTGTGTTTGGGTGTGTCCCTGCTTGCTCTCACCTGTGTGTTTGGGTGTGTCCCTGCTTGCTCTCACCTGTGTGTTTGGGTGTGTCCCTGCTTGCTCTCACCTGTGTGTTTGGGTGTGTCCCTGCTTGCTCTCACCTGTGTGTTTGGGTGTGTCCCTGCTTGCTCTCACCTGTGTGTTTGGGTGTGTCCCTGCTTGCTCTCACCTGTGTGTTTGGGTGTGTCCCTGCTTGCTCTCACCTGTGTGTTGGTGCGTGTCCCTGCTTGCTCTCACCTGTGTGTTTGGGTGTGTCCCTGCTTGCTCTCACCTGTGTGTTTGGGTGTGTCCCTGCTTGCTCTCACCTGTGTGTTTGGGTGTGTCCCTGCTTGCTCTCACCTGTGTGTTTGGGTGTGTCCCTGCTTGCTCTCACCTGTGTGTTTGGGTGTGTCCCTGCTTGCTCTCACCTGTGTGTTTGGGTGTGTCCCTGCTTGCTCTCACCTGTGTGTTGGTGCGTGTCCCTGCTTGCTCTCACCTGTGTGTTTGGGTGTGTCCCTGCTTGCTCTCACCTGTGTGTTTGGGTTTGTCCCTGCTTGCTCTCACCTGTGTGTTTGGGTGTGTCCCTGCTTGCTCTCACCTGTTTGTTTGGGTGTGTCCCTGCTTGCTCTCACCTGTGTGTTTGGGTGTGTCCCTGCTTGCTCTCACCTGTGTGTTTGGGTGTGTCCCTGCATTGCTCTCACCTGTGTGTTTGGGTGTGTCCCTGCTTGCTCTCACCTGTGTGTTTGGGTGTGTCCCTGCTTGCTCTCACCTGTGTGTTTGGTTGTGTCCCTGCTTGCTCTCACCTGTGTGTTTGGGTGTGTCCCTGCTTGCTCTCACCTGTGTGTTTGGTGCGTGTCCCTGCTTGCTCTCACCTGTGTGTTTGGTTGTGTCCCTGCTTGCTCTCACCTGTGTGTTTAGGTGTGTCCCTGCTTGCTCTCACCTGTTTGTTTGGGTGTGTCCCTGCTTGCTCTCACCTGTGTGTTTGGGTGTGTCCCTGATTGCTCTCACCTGTGTGTTTGGGTGTGTCCCTGCTTGCTCTCACCTGTTTGTTTGGGTGTGTCCCTGATTGCTCTCACCTGTGTGTTTGGGTGTGTCCCTGATTGCTCTCACCTGTGTGTTTGGGTGTGTCCCTGCTTGCTCTCACCTGTTTGTTTGGGTGTGTCCCTGCTTGCTCTCACCTGTGTGTTTGGGTGTGTCCCTGCTTGCTCTCACCTGTGTGTTTAGGTGTGTCCCTGCTTGCTCTCACCTGTGTGTTTGGGTGTGTCCCTGCTTGCTCTCACCTGTTTGTTTGGGTGTGTCCCTGCTTGCTCTCACCTGTGTGTTTGGGTGTGTCCCTGATTGCTCTCACCTGTTTGTTTGGGTGTGTCCCTGCTTGCTCTCACCTGTGTGTTTAGGTGTGTCCCTGCTTGCTCTCACCTGTGTGTTTAGGTGTGTCCCTGCTTGCTCTCACCTGTGTGTTTGGGTGTGTCCCTGATTGCTCTCACCTGTGTGTTTAGGTGTGTCCCTGCTTGCTCTCACCTGTTTGTTTGGGTGTGTCCCTGCTTGCTCTCACCTGTGTGTTTGGGTGTGTCCCTGATTGCTCTCACCTGTGTGTTTAGGTGTGTCCCTGCTTGCTCTCACCTGTGTGTTTAGGTGTGTCCCTGCTTGCTCTCACCTGTTTGTTTGGGTGTGTCCCTGCTTGCTCTCACCTGTGTGTTTGGGTGTGTCCCTGCTTGCTCTCACCTGTTTGTTTGGGTGTGTCCCTGCTTGCTCTCACCTGTGTGTTTGGGTGTGTCCCTGATTGCTCTCACCTGTGTGTTTAGGTGTGTCCCTGCTTGCTCTCACCTGTTTGTTTGGGTGTGTCCCTGCTTGCTCTCACCTGTGTGTTTGGGTGTGTCCCTGCTTGCTCTCACCTGTTTGTTTGGGTGTGTCCCTGCTTGCTCTCACCTGTGTGTTTAGGTGTGTCCCTGCTTGCTCTCACCTGTGTGTTTAGGTGTGTCCCTGCTTGCTCTCACCTGTGTGTTTGGGTGTGTCCCTGCTTGCTCTCACCTGTTTGTTTGGGTGTGTCCCTGCTTGCTCTCACCTGTTTGTTTGGGTGTGTCCCTGCTTGCTCTCACCTGTGTGTTTAGGTGTGTCCCTGCTTGCTCTCACCTGTGTGTTTGGGTGTGTCCCTGCTTGCTCTCACCTGTGTGTTTGGGTGTGTCCCTGCTTGCTCTCACCTGTTTGTTTGGGTGTGTCCCTGCTTGCTCTCACCTGTTTGTTTGGGTGTGTCCCTGATTGCTCTCACCTGTGTGTTTAGGTGTGTCCCTGCTTGCTCTCACCTGTGTGTTTAGGTGTGTCCCTGATTGCTCTCACCTGTGTGTTTAGGTGTGTCCCTGATTGCTCTCACCTGTGTGTTTAGGTGTGTCCCTGCTTGCTCTCACCTGTGTGTTTAGGTGTGTCCCTGCTTGCTCTCACCTGTGTGTTTAGGTGTGTCCCTGATTGCTCTCACCTGTGTGTTTGGGTGTGTCCCTGCTTGCTCTCACCTGTGTGTTTAGGTGTGTCCCTGCTTGCTCTCACCTGTTTGTTTGGGTGTGTCCCTGCTTGCTCTCACCTGTTTGTTTGGGTGTGTCCCTGCTTGCTCTCACCTGTTTGTTTGGGTGTGTCCCTGCTTGCTCTCACCTGTGTGTTTAGGTGTGTCCCTGCTTGCTCTCACCTGTGTGTTTAGGTGTGTCCCTGCTTGCTCTCACCTGTTTGTTTGGGTGTGTCCCTGCTTGCTCTCACCTGTGTGTTTGGGTGTGTCCCTGCTTGCTCTCACCTGTGTGTTTAGGTGTGTCCCTGCTTGCTCTCACCTGTTTGTTTGGGTGCGTGTCCCTGCTTGCTCTCACCTGTGTGTTTGGGTGTGTCCCTGCTTGCTCTCACCTGTGTGTTTAGGTGTGTCCCTGCTTGCTCTCACCTGTTTGTTTGGGTGTGTCCCTGATTGCTCTCACCTGTGTGTTTAGGTGTGTCCCTGCTTGCTCTCACCTGTTTGTTTGGTGTGTGTCCCTGCTTGCTCTCACCTGTGTGTTTGGGTGTGTCCCTGCTTGCTCTCACCTGTTTGTTGGTGCGTGTCCCTGCTTGCTCTCACCTGTTTGTTGGTGCGTGTCCCTGCTTGCTCTCACCTGTTTGTTTAGGTGTGTCCCTGCTTGCTCTCACCTGTTTGTTTGGGTGTGTCCCTGATTGCTCTCACCTGTTTGTTTAGGTGTGTCCCTGCTTGCTCTCACCTGTTTGTTGGTGCGTGTCCCTGCTTGCTCTCACCTGTGTGTTTGGGTGTGTCCCTGCTTGCTCTCACCTGTGTGTTTGGGTGTGTCCCTGCTTGCTCTCACCTGTTTGTTTGGGTGTGTCCCTGATTGCTCTCACCTGTGTGTTTGGGTGTGTCCCTGCTTGCTCTCACCTGTGTGTTGGTGCGTGTCCCTGCTTGCTCTCACCTGTGTGTTTGGGTGTGTCCCTGCTTGCTCTCACCTGTGTGTTTGGGTGTGTCCCTGATTGCTCTCACCTGTGTGTTTGGGTGTGTCCCTGATTGCTCTCACCTGTGTGTTTGGGTGTGTCCCTGCTTGCTCTCACCTGTGTGTTTGGGTGTGTCCCTGATTGCTCTCACCTGTGTGTTTGGGTGTGTCCCTGATTGCTCTCACCTGTGTGTTTGGGTGTGTCCCTGATTGCTCTCACCTGTGTGTTTGGGTGTGTCCCTGCTTGCTCTCACCTGTTTGTTTGGTGCGTGTCCCTGCTTGCTCTCACCTGTTTGTTTGGGTGTGTCCCTGCTTGCTCTCACCTGTTTGTTTGGGTGTGTCCCTGATTGCTCTCACCTGTGTGTTTGGGTGTGTCCCTGCTTGCTCTCACCTGTGTGTTTGGGTGTGTCCCTGCTTGCTCTCACCTGTGTGTTTGGGTGTGTCCCTGATTGCTCTCACCTGTGTGTTTAGGTGTGTCCCTGCTTGCTCTCACCTGTTTGTTTGGGTGTGTCCCTGCTTGCTCTCACCTGTGTGTTTGGGTGTGTCCCTGCTTGCTCTCACCTGTGTGTTTGGGTGTGTCCCTGCTTGCTCTCACCTGTTTGTTTGGGTGTGTCCCTGCTTGCTCTCACCTGTGTGTTTGGGTGTGTCCCTGCTTGCTCTCACCTGTTTGTTTAGGTGTGTCCCTGCTTGCTCTCACCTGTTTGTTTGGGTGTGTCCCTGCTTGCTCTCACCTGTGTGTTTGGGTGTGTCCCTGCTTGCTCTCACCTGTGTGTTTGGGTGTGTCCCTGCTTGCTCTCACCTGTGTGTTTGGGTGTGTCCCTGCATTGCTCTCACCTGTGTGTTTGGGTGTGTCCCTGCTTGCTCTCACCTGTGTGTTTGGGTGTGTCCCTGCTTGCTCTCACCTGTGTGTTGGTGCGTGTCCCTGATTGCTCTCACCTGTGTGTTTAGGTGTGTCCCTGCTTGCTCTCACCTGTGTGTTTAGGTGTGTCCCTGCTTGCTCTCACCTGTGTGTTTGGGTGTGTCCCTGCTTGCTCTCACCTGTGTGTTTGGGTGTGTCCCTGCATTGCTCTCACCTGTTTGTTTAGGTGTGTCCCTGCTTGCTCTCACCTGTGTGTTTGGGTGTGTCCCTGCTTGCTCTCACCTGTGTGTTTGGGTGTGTCCCTGCTTGCTCTCACCTGTGTGTTTGGGTGTGTCCCTGCTTGCTCTCACCTGTTTGTTTAGGTGTGTCCCTGCTTGCTCTCACCTGTGTGTTTGGGTGTGTCCCTGCTTGCTCTCACCTGTGTGTTGGTGCGTGTCCCTGATTGCTCTCACCTGTGTGTTTAGGTGTGTCCCTGCTTGCTCTCACCTGTTTGTTTAGGTGTGTCCCTGCTTGCTCTCACCTGTGTGTTTAGGTGTGTCCCTGCATTGCTCTCACCTGTGTGTTTGGGTGTGTCCCTGATTGCTCTCACCTGTGTGTTTGGGTGTGTCCCTGCATTGCTCTCACCTGTGTGTTTGGGTGTGTCCCTGATTGCTCTCACCTGTGTGTTTGGGTGTGTCCCTGCTTGCTCTCACCTGTGTGTTGGTGCGTGTCCCTGATTGCTCTCACCTGTGTGTTTAGGTGTGTCCCTGCTTGCTCTCACCTGTGTGTTTAGGTGTGTCCCTGCTTGCTCTCACCTGTTTGTTTGGGTGTGTCCCTGCTTGCTCTCACCTGTGTGTTTGGGTGTGTCCCTGCTTGCTCTCACCTGTGTGTTTGGGTGTGTCCCTGCTTGCTCTCACCTGTGTGTTTGGGTGTGTCCCTGCTTGCTCTCACCTGTTTGTTTAGGTGTGTCCCTGCTTGCTCTCACCTGTGTGTTTGGGTGTGTCCCTGCTTGCTCTCACCTGTGTGTTGGTGCGTGTCCCTGATTGCTCTCACCTGTGTGTTTAGGTGTGTCCCTGCTTGCTCTCACCTGTTTGTTTAGGTGTGTCCCTGCTTGCTCTCACCTGTGTGTTTAGGTGTGTCCCTGCATTGCTCTCACCTGTGTGTTTGGGTGTGTCCCTGATTGCTCTCACCTGTGTGTTTGGGTGTGTCCCTGCTTGCTCTCACCTGTGTGTTTGGGTGTGTCCCTGATTGCTCTCACCTGTGTGTTTGGGTGTGTCCCTGCTTGCTCTCACCTGTGTGTTTGGGTGTGTCCCTGCTTGCTCTCACCTGTGTGTTTGGGTGTGTCCCTGCTTGCTCTCACCTGTGTGTTTGGGTGTGTCCCTGATTGCTCTCACCTGTGTGTTTGGGTGTGTCCCTGCTTGCTCTCACCTGTGTGTTTGGGTGTGTCCCTGCTTGCTCTCACCTGTGTGTTTGGGTGTGTCCCTGCTTGCTCTCACCTGTGTGTTTGGGCGTGTCCCTGCTTGCTCTCACCTGTGTGTTTGGGTGTGTCCCTGCTTGCTCTCACCTGTGTGTTTGGGTGTGTCCCTGCTTGCTCTCACCTGTGTGTTAGTGCGTGTCCCTGCTTGCTGCACCTGTGTGTTAGTGCGTGTCCCTGCTTGCTGCACCTGTGTGTTAGTGCGTGTCCCTGCTTGCTGCACCTGTGTGTTAGTGCGTGTCCCTGCTTGCTGCACCTGTGTGTTAGTGCGTGTCCCTGCTTGTTGCACCTGTGTGTTAGTGCGTGTCCCGGCTTGCGCTCACCTGTGTGTTAGTGCGTGTCCCTGCTTGCGCTCACCTGTGTGTTAGTGCGTGTCCCTGCTTGCTTTCACCTGTGTATTGGTGCGTGTCCCTGTGTGTTGGTGAGTGTCCCTGTGTATTGGTGCGTGTCCCTGCTTGCTTTCACCTGTGTATTGGTGCGTGTCCCTGTGTGTTGGTGAGTGTCCCTGTGTATTGGTGCGTGTCCCTGCTTGCTTTCACCTGTGTATTGGTGCGTGTCCCTGTGTGTTGGTGAGTGTCACTGTGTGTTAGTGCGTGTCCCTGCTTGCTTTCACCCGTGTTTGTGCTTGTCCCTGTGTGTTGGTGAGTGTCCCTGTGTATTGGTGCGCGCCCCTGCTTGCTTTCACCTGTGTTCGTGCTTGTCCCTGTGTGTTGGTGAGTGTCACTGTGTGTTAGTGCGTGTCCCTGCTTGCTTTCACCTGTGTTTGTGCTTGTCCCTGTGTGTTGGTGAGTGTCACTGTGTATTGGTGCGTGTCCCTGCTTGCTTTCACCTGTGTTCGTGCTTGTCCCTGTGTGTTGGTGAGTGTCACTGTGTGTTAGTGCGTGTCCCTGCTTGCTTTCACCTGTGTTTGTGCTTGTCCCTGTGTGTTGGTGAGTGTCACTGTGTGTTGGTGCGTGTCCCTGCTTGCTTTCACCTGTGTTTGTGCTTGTCCCTGTGTGTTGGTGAGTGTCACTGTGTATTGGTGCGTGTCCCTGCTTGCTTTCACCTGTGTTTGTGCTTGTCCCTGTGTGTTGGTGAGTGTCACTGTGTGTTGGTGCGTGTCCCTGCTTGCTTTCACCTGTGTTTGTGCTTGTCCCTGTGTGTTGGTGAGTGTCACTGTGTGTTGGTGCGTGTCCCTGCTTGCTTTCACCTGTGTCTGTGCTTGTCCCTGTGTGTTGGTGAGTGTCACTGCTTGCTTTCACCTGTGTTTGTGCTTGTCCCTGTGTGTTGGTGAGTGTCACTGTGTGTTTGTGCTTGTCCCTGTGTGTTAGTGCGTGTCCCTGCTTGCTTTCACCTGTGTTTGTGCTTGTCCCTGTGTGTTGGTGAGTGTCACTGTGTGTTTGTGCTTGTCCCTGTGTGTTGGTGAGTGTCACTGTGTGTTAGTGCGTGTCCCTGCTTGCTTTCACCTGTGTCTGTGCTTGTCCCTGTGTGTTGGTGAGTGTCACTGTGTGTTAGTGCGTGTCCCTGCTTGCTTTCACCTGTGTCTGTGCTTGTCCCTGTGTGTTGGTGAGTGTCACTGTGTGTTAGTGCGTGTCCCTGCTTGCTTTCACCTGTGTCTGTGCTTGTCCCTGTGTGTTGGTGAGTGTCACTGTGTGTTAGTGCGTGTCCCTGTGTGTTGGTGAGTGTCACTGTGTGTTTGTGCTTGTCCCTGTGTGTTGGTGAGTGTCACTGTGTGTTAGTGCGTGTCCCTGCTTGCTTTCACCTGTGTCTGTGCTTGTCCCTGTGTGTTGGTGAGTGTCACTGTGTGTTTGTGCTTGTCCCTGTGTGTTGGTGAGTGTCACTGTGTGTTAGTGCGTGTCCCTGCTTGCTTTCACCTGTGTCTGTGCTTGTCCCTGTGTGTTGGTGAGTGTCACTGCTTGCTTTCACCTGTGTGTTGGTTAGTGTCCCTGCTTGCTTTCACCTGTGTCTGTGCTTGTCCCTGTGTATTGGTGCGTGTCTCTGTGTATTGGTGCATGTCCCTGCTTGCTTTTAACTGTGTCTGTGCTTGTCCCTGTGTGTTGGTGAGTGTCACTGTGTATTGGTGCATGTCCCTGCTTGCTTTTAACTGTGTCTGTGCTTGTCCCTGTGTGTTGGTGAGTGTCTCTGTGTATTGGTGTGTGTCCCTGTGTATTGGTGCGTGTCTCTGTGTATTGGTGCGTGTCTCTGTGTATTGGTGCGTGTCTCTGTGTATTGGTGCGTGTCCCTGTGTGTTGGTGTGTGTCCCTGTGTATTGGTGCGTGTCTCTGTGTGTTGGTGCGTGTCTCTGTGTGTTGGTTAGTGTCCCTGCTTGCTTTCACTTATGTGTTGGTGTGTGTCCCTGTGTATTGGTGTGTGTCCCTGTGTATTGGTGTGTGTCCCTGTGTATTGGTGCGTGTCCCTGTGTATTGGTGTGTGTCCCTGTGTATTGGTGCGTGTCCCTGTGTGTTGGTGTGTGTCCCTGTGTATTGGTGCGTGTCTCTGTGTGTTGGTGAGTGTCACTGTGTGTTGGTGTGTGTCCCTGTGTATTGGTGCGTGTCTCTGTGTGTTGGTGAGTGTCACTGTGTATTGGTGAGTGTCACTGTGTATTGGTGAGTGTCACTGTGTATTGGTGTGTGTCCCTGCTTGCTTTCACTTATGTGTTGGTGTGTGTCCCTGTGTATTGGTGTGTGTCCCTGTGTATTGGTGCGTGTCCCTGTGTATTGGTGTGTGTCCCTGTGTATTGGTGTGTGTCCCTGTGTATTGGTGCGTGTCCCTGTGTATTGGTGTGTGTCCCTGTGTATTGGTGCGTGTCCCTGTGTATTGGTGTGTGTCCCTGTGTATTGGTGTGTGTCCCTGTGTATTGGTGCGTGTCTCTGTGTGTTGGTGCGTGTCTCTGTGTATTGGTGCGTGTCTCTGTGTGTTGGTGAGTGTCACTGTGTATTGGTGCGTGTCTCTGTGTGTTAGTGCGTGTCCCTGTGTGTTGGTGTGTGTCCCTGTGTGTTAGTGCGTGTCCCTGTGTGTTGGTGAGTGTCACTGTGTGTTGGTGTGTGTCCCTGTGTGTTAGTGCGTGTCCCTGTGTGTTGGTGAGTGTCACTGTGTGTTGGTGTGTGTCCCTGTGTGTTTGTGCGTGTCCCTGTGTGTTGGTGAGTGTCACTGTGTGTTGGTGTGTGTCCCTGTGTATTGGTGCGTGTCTCTGTGTGTTGGTGAGTGTCACTGTGTATTGGTGCGTGTCTCTGTGTGTTGGTGCGTGTCTCTGTGTGTTGGTGACACTGTGTGTTGGTGTGTGTCCCTGTGTATTGGTGCCTCTGTGTGTTGGTGAGTGTCACTGTGTATTGGTGCGTGTCTCTGTGTGTTGGTGCGTGTCTCTGTGTATTGGTGCGTGTCTCTGTGTGTTGGTGAGTGTCACTGTGTGTTGGTGTGTGTCCCTGTGTATTGGTGCGTGTCTCTGTGTGTTGGTGAGTGTCACTGTGTATTGGTGCGTGTCTCTGTGTGTTGGTGCGTGTCTCTGTGTATTGGTGCGTGTCTCTGTGTATTGGTGCGTGTCTCTGTGTATTGGTGCGTGTCTCTGTGTATTGGTGCGTGTCTCTGTGTATTGGTGCGTGTCTCTGTGTGTTGGTGCGTGTCTCTGTGTGTTGGTGCGTGTCTCTGTGTATTGGTGCGTGTCTCTGTGTGTTGGTGAGTGTCACTGTGTATTGGTGAGTGTCACTGTGTATTGGTGCGTGTCTCTGTGTGTTGGTGAGTGTCACTGTGTATTGGTGCGTGTCTCTGTGTGTTGGTGCGTGTCTCTGTGTATTGGTGCGTGTCTCTGTGTATTGGTGCGTGTCTCTGTGTGTTGGTGCGTGTCTCTGTGTATTGGTGCGTGTCTCTGTGTGTTGGTGAGTGTCACTGTGTATTGGTGCGTGTCTCTGTGTGTTGGTGCGTGTCTCTGTGTGTTGGTGAGTGTCACTGTGTATTGGTGCGTGTCTCTGTGTGTTGGTGCGTGTCTCTGTGTATTGGTGCGTGTCTCTGTGTATTGGTGCGTGTCTCTGTGTGTTGGTGCGTGTCTCTGTGTATTGGTGCGTGTCTCTGTGTGTTGGTGAGTGTCACTGTGTATTGGTGCGTGTCTCTGTGTGTTGGTGCGTGTCTCTGTGTATTGGTGCGTGTCTCTGTGTGTTGGTGCGTGTCCCTGCTTGCTTTCACTTATGTGTTGGTGAGTGTTCCTGCTTGCTTTTAACTGTGTTAGTGGGTCTCCCTGTGTGTTGGTGCGTGTCCCTGTGTGTTTGTGAGTGTCACTGTGTGTTGGTGTGTGTCCCTGTGTGTTAGTGTGTGTCCCTGTGTGTTGGTGTGTGTCCCTGTGTGTTAGTGCGTGTCCCTGTGTGTTGGTGAGTGTCACTGTGTGTTGGTGTGTGTCCCTGTGTGTTAGTGCGTGTCCCTGTGTGTTGGTGAGTGTCACTGTGTGTTGGTGTGTGTCCCTGTGTGTTTGTGCGTGTCCCTGTGTGTTGGTGAGTGTCACTGTGTGTTGGTGTGTGTCCCTGTGTATTGGTGCGTGTCTCTGTGTGTTGGTGAGTGTCACTGTGTATTGGTGCGTGTCTCTGTGTGTTGGTGCGTGTCTCTGTGTGTTGGTGAGTGTCACTGTGTGTTGGTGTGTGTCCCTGTGTATTGGTGCGTGTCTCTGTGTGTTGGTGAGTGTCACTGTGTATTGGTGCGTGTCACTGTGTATTGGTGCGTGTCTCTGTGTATTGGTGCGTGTCTCTGTGTGTTGGTGAGTGTCACTGTGTGTTGGTGTGTGTCCCTGTGTATTGGTGCGTGTCTCTGTGTGTTGGTGAGTGTCACTGTGTATTGGTGCGTGTCTCTGTGTGTTGGTGCGTGTCTCTGTGTATTGGTGCGTGTCTCTGTGTATTGGTGCGTGTCTCTGTGTATTGGTGCGTGTCTCTGTGTATTGGTGCGTGTCTCTGTGTATTGGTGCGTGTCTCTGTGTGTTGGTGCGTGTCTCTGTGTATTGGTGCGTGTCTCTGTGTGTTGGTGAGTGTCACTGTGTATTGGTGCGTGTCTCTGTGTGTTGGTGAGTGTCACTGTGTATTGGTGCGTGTCTCTGTGTGTTGGTGAGTGTCACTGTGTATTGGTGCGTGTCTCTGTGTGTTGGTGAGTGTCTCTGTGTATTGGTGCGTGTCTCTGTGTGTTGGTGCGTGTCTCTGTGTGTTGGTGCGTGTCTCTGTGTGTTGGTGAGTGTCACTGTGTATTGGTGCGTGTCTCTGTGTGTTGGTGCGTGTCTCTGTGTATTGGTGCGTGTCTCTGTGTGTTGGTGCGTGTCCCTGCTTGCTTTCACTTATGTGTTGGTGAGTGTTCCTGCTTGCTTTTAACTGTGTTAGTGGGTCTCCCTGTGTGTTGGTGCTTGTCCCTGTGTGTTTGTGCGTGTCCCTGTGTGTTTGTGCGTGTCACTGTGTGTTTGTGCGTGTCCCTGTGTGTTAGTGGGTCTCCCTGTGTGTTTGTGCGTGTCCCTGTGTGTTTGTGCGTGTCCCTGTGTGTTTGTGCGTGTCACTGTGTGTTTGTGCGTGTCCCTGTGTGTTGGTGAGTGTCACTGTGTGTTGGTTAGTGTCCCTGCTTGCTTTCAATTATGTGTTGGTGAGTGTTCCTGCTTGCTTTTAACTGTGTTAGTGGGTCTCCCTGTGTGTTGGTGCGTGTCCCTGTGTGTTTGTGCGTGTCTCTGTGTGTTGGTGAGTGTCGCTGTGTATTGGTGCGTGTCCCTGCTTGCTTTCACCTGTGTTTGTGCTTGTCCCTGTGTGTTGATGAGTGTCACCGTGTATTGGTGCGTGTCCCTGCTTGCTTTCACCTGTGTCTGTGCTTGTCCCTGTGTGTTGATGAGTGTCACTGTGTATTGGTGCATGTCCCTGCTTGCTTTTAACTGTGTTTGTGCTTGTCCCTGTGTGTTGGTGAGTGTCACTGTGTATTGGTGCATGTCCCTGCTTGCTTTCACCTGTGTTTGTGCTTGTCCCTGTGTGTTGGTGAGTGTCACTGTGTATTGGTGCGTGTCCCTGCTTGCTTTCACCTGTGTGTTGGTGAGTGTTCCTGCTTGCTTTTAACTGTGTTAGTGGGTCTCCCTGTGTGTTGGTGCGTGTCTCTGTGTGTTGGTGCGTGTCACTGTGTGTTTGTGCGTGTCTCTGTGTGTTGGTGAGTGTCGCTGTGTATTGGTGCGTGTCTCTGTGTGTTGGTGAGTGTCTCTGTGTATTGGTGCGTGTCTCTGTGTGTTGGTGCGTGTCCCTGCTTGCTTTCACCTGTGTGTTGGTGAGTGTTCCTGCTTGCTTTTAACTGTGTTAGTGGGTCTCCCTGTGTGTTGGTGCGTGTCACTGTGTGTTTGTGCGTGTCTCTGTGTGTTGGTGAGTGTCGCTGTGTATTGGTGCGTGTCCCTGCTTGCTTTCACCTGTGTTTGTGCTTGTCCCTGTGTGTTGGTGAGTGTCGCTGTGTATTGGTGCGTGTCCCTGCTTGCTTTCACCTGTGTTTGTGCTTGTCCCTGTGTGTTGGTGAGTGTCCCTGTGTGTTGGTGCGTGTCTCTGTGTGTTGGTGAGTGTCCCTGTGTGTTTGTGCTTGTCCCTGTGTCTTGGTTAGTGTCCCTGTGTGTTTGTGCTTGTCCCTGTGTGTTGGTGAGTGTCCCTGTGTGTTGGTGCGTGTCCCTGCTTGCTTTCACCTGTGTTTGTGCTTGTTCCTGTGTGTTGGTGAGTGTCACTGTGTGTTGGTGCGTGTCTCTGTGTGTTTGTGCGTGTAACTGTGTGTTGGTGTGTGTCCCTGTGTATTGGTGCGTGTCTCTGTGTGTTGGTGCGTGTCTCTGTGTGTTGGTGCGTGTCTCTGTGTGTTGGTGCGTGTCCCTGTGAATTGGTGAGTGTCTCTGTGTATTGGTGCGTGTCTCTGTGTGTTGGTGCGTGACCTGCTTGCTTTCACCTGTGTTTGTGCTTGTCCCTGTGTATTGGTGCGTGTCTCTGTGTATTGGTGCGTGTCTCTGTGTATTGGTGCGTGTCCCTGTGTGTTGGTGTGTGTCCCTGTGTATTGGTGCGTGTCTCTGTGTGTTGGTGAGTGTCACTGTGTATTGGTGCGTGTCTCTGTGTGTTGGTGAGTGTCACTGTGTATTGGTGCGTGTCTCTGTGTATTGGTGCGTGTCTCTGTGTGTTGGTGAGTGTCACTGTGTATTGGTGCGTGTCTCTGTGTATTGGTGCGTGTCTCTGTGTGTTGGTGCGTGTCTCTGTGTATTGGTGCGTGTCTCTGTGTATTGGTGCGTGTCTCTGTGTGTTGGTGAGTGTCACTGTGTATTGGTGCGTGTCTCTGTGTGTTGGTGCGTGTCTCTGTGTGTTGGTGCGTGTCTCTGTGTGTTGGTGCGTGTCTCTGTGTATTGGTGCGTGTCTCTGTGTGTTGGTGCGTGTCTCTGTGTATTGGTGCGTGTCTCTGTGTATTGGTGCGTGTCTCTGTGTGTTGGTGAGTGTCACTGTGTATTGGTGAGTGTCTCTGTGTATTGGTGCGTGTCTCTGTGTGTTGGTGAGTGTCACTATGTATTGGTGCGTGTCTCTGTGTGTTGGTGAGTGTCACTGTGTATTGGTGCGTGTCTCTGTGTGTTGGTGCGTGTCTCTGTGTGTTGGTGCGTGTCTCTGTGTGTTGGTGAGTGTCTCTGTGTGTTGGTGAGTGTCTCTGTGTGTTGGTGCGTGTCTCTGTGTGTTGGTGCGTGTCTCTGTGTGTTGGTGCGTGTCTCTGTGTGTTGGTGAGTGTCTCTGTGTGTTGGTGCGTGTCTCTGTGTGTTGGTGCGTGTCTCTGTGTGTTGGTGAGTGTCTCTGTGTATTGGTGCGTGTCTCTGTGTGTTGGTGCGTGTCTCTGTGTGTTGGTGCGTGTCTCTGTGTATTGGTGCGTGTCTCTGTGTGTTGGTGCGTGTCTCTGTGTGTTGGTGCGTGTCTCTGTGTATTGGTGCGTGTCTCTGTGTGTTGGTGCGTGTCTCTGTGTGTTGGTGAGTGTCACTGTGTATTGGTGCGTGTCTCTGTGTGTTGGTGAGTGTCACTGTGTATTGGTGCGTGTCTCTGTGTGTTGGTGCGTGTCTCTGTGTGTTGGTGCGTGTCTCTGTGTGTTGGTGCGTGTCTCTGTGTGTTGGTGCGTGTCTCTGTGTATTGGTGCGTGTCTCTGTGTGTTGGTGCGTGTCCCTGCTTGCTTTCACTTATGTGTTGGTGAGTGTTCCTGCTTGCTTTTAACTGTGTTAGTGGGTCTCCCTGTGTGTTGGTGCGTGTCCCTGCTTGCTTTCACCTGTGTTTGTGCTTGTCCCTGTGTGTTGGTGCGTGTCTCTGTGTGTTGGTGCGTGTCTCTGTGTGTTGGTGCGTGTCCCTGCTTGCTTTCACCTGTGTTTGTGCTTGTCCCTGTGTGTTGGTGCGTGTCTCTGTGTGTTGGTGCGTGTCTCTGTGTGTTGGTGCGTGTCCCTGTGTGTTGGTGTGTGTCCCTGTGAATTGGTGAGTGTCTCTGTGTATTGGTGCGTGTCTCTGTGTGTTGGTGCGTGTCCCTGCTTGCTTTCACCTGTGTTTGTGCTTGTTCCTGTGTATTGGTGCGTGTCTCTGTGTATTGGTGCGTGTCTCTGTGTATTGGTGCGTGTCCCTGCTTGCTTTCACCTGTGTCTGTGCTTGTCCCTGTGTATTGGTGCGTGTCTCTGTGTATTGGTGCATGTCTCTGTGTATTGGTGCGTGTCCCTGCTTGCTTTCACCTGTGTCTGTGCTTGTCCCTGTGTATTGGTGCGTGTCTCTGTGTATTGGTGCGTGTCCCTGCTTGCTTTCACCTGTGTCTGTGCTTGTCCCTGTGTGTTGGTGAGTGTCTCTGTGTGTTGGTGAGTGTCCCTGCTTGCTTTCACCTGTGTCTGTGCTTGTCCCTGTGTGTTGGTGAGTGTCACTGTGTGTTGGTGAGTGTCCCTGCTTGCTTTCACCTGTGTTTGTGCTTGTCCCTGTGTGTTGGTGAGTGTCACTGTGTATTGGTGCGTGTCTCTGTGTGTTGGTGCGTGTCCCTGCTTGCTTTCACCTGTGTTTGTGCTTGTTCCTGTGTATTGGTGCGTGTCTCTGTGTATTGGTGCGTGTCTCTGTGTATTGGTGCGTGTCCCTGCTTGCTTTCACCTGTGTCTGTGCTTGTCCCTGTGTATTGGTGCGTGTCTCTGTGTATTGGTGCGTGTCTCTGTGTATTGGTGTGTGTCCCTGCTTGCTTTCACCTGTGTCTGTGCTTGTCCCTGTGTGTTGGTGAGTGTCTCTGTGTGTTGGTGAGTGTCCCTGCTTGCTTTCACCTGTGTCTGTGCTTGTCCCTGTGTGTTGGTGAGTGTCACTGTGTATTGGTGCGTGTCCCTGCTTGCTTTTAACTGTGTTTGTGCTTGTCCCTGTGTGTTGGTGAGTGTCACTGTGTATTGTTGCGTGTCCCTGCTTGCTTTTAACTGTGTCTGTGCTTGTCCCTGTGTGTTGGTGAGTGTCACTGTGCATTGGTGCGTGTCCCTGCTTGCTTTTAACTGTGTCTGTGCTTGTCCCTGTGTGTTGGTGAGTGTCACTGTGTATTGGTGCGTGTCCCTGCTTGCTTTTAACTGTGTCTGTGCTTGTCCCTGTGTGTTGGTGAGTGTCACTGTGTATTGGTGCATGTCCCTGCTTGCTTTTAACTGTGTCTGTGCTTGTCCCTGTGTGTTGGTGAGTGTCACTGTGTATTGGTGCGTGTCTCTGTGTGTTGGTGAGTGTCACTGTGTATTGGTGCGTGTCTCTGTGTGTTGGTGAGTGTCACTGTGTATTGGTGCGTGTCTCTGTGTGTTGGTGAGTGTCTCTGTGTGTTGGTGCGTGTCTCTGTGTGTTGGTGCGTGTCTCTGTGTGTTGGTGCGTGTCTCTGTGTGTTGGTGCGTGTCTCTGTGTATTGGTGCGTGTCTCTGTGTGTTGGTGAGTGTCTCTGTGTATTGGTGCGTGTCTCTGTGTGTTGGTGAGTGTCACTGTGTATTGGTGCGTGTCTCTGTGTGTTGGTGAGTGTCACTGTGTATTGGTGCGTGTCTCTGTGTGTTGGTGAGTGTCTCTGTGTGTTGGTGCGTGTCTCTGTGTGTTGGTGCGTGTCTCTGTGTGTTGGTGCGTGTCTCTGTGTGTTGGTGCGTGTCTCTGTGTATTGGTGCGTGTCTCTGTGTGTTGGTGAGTGTCTCTGTGTATTGGTGCGTGTCTCTGTGTGTTGGTGCGTGTCTCTGTGTATTGGTGCGTGTCTCTGTGTGTTGGTGCGTGTCTCTGTGTGTTGGTGCGTGTCTCTGTGTGTTGGTGCGTGTCTCTGTGTGTTGGTGAGTGTCACTGTGTATTGGTGCGTGTCTCTGTGTGTTGGTGAGTGTCTCTGTGTATTGGTGCGTGTCTCTGTGTGTTGGTGCGTGTCCCTGCTTGCTTTCACTTATGTGTTGGTGAGTGTTCCTGCTTGCTTTTAACTGTGTTAGTGGGTCTCCCTGTGTGTTAGTGCGTGTCCCTGTGTATTGGTGCGTGTCCCTGCTTGCTTTCACCTGTGTTTGTGCTTGTCCCTGTGTGTTGGTGAGTGTCACTGTGTATTGGTGCGTGTCCCTGCTTGCTTTCACCTGTGTTTGTGCTTGTCCCTGTGTGTTGGTGAGTGTCACTGTGTATTGGTGCGTGTCCCTGCTTGCTTTCACCTGTGTTTGTGCTTGTCCCTGTGTGTTGGTGAGTGTCACTGTGTATTGGTGCGTGTCCCTGCTTGCTTTCACCTGTGTCTGTGCTTGTCCATGTGTGTTGGTGAGTGTCACTGTGTATTGGTGCGTGTCCCTGCGTGCTTTCACCTGTGTTTGTGCTTGTCCCTGTGTGATGTTGCATGTCCCTGTGTGATGTTGCATGACCCTGTGTGATGTTGCATGACCCTGTGTGATGTTGCATGACCCTGTGTGATGTTGCATGACCCTGTGTGATGTTGCATGTCCCTGTGTGATGTTGCATGACCCTGTGTGATGTTGCATGACCCTGTGTGATGTTGCATGTCCCTGTGTGATGTTGCATGACCCTGTGTGATGTTGCATGACCCTGTGTGATGTTGCATGACCCTTTGTGATGTTGCATGACCCTGTGTGATGTTGCATGACCCTGTGTGATGTTGCATGACCCTGTGTGTTTTAGCACTGTGAACCTTGTTGACTTAATTTGTCTGTCATTTGCTTGAGTTAAGTTTTGTTGGGTAAATTGGTGGGAAATGTGTTAATTCGTGATATATTTATTCCAAATTTCATTCAATTAAAATGTGTTTGGTTTTGATTCGATGCACCACTAGGTTTAATTAAAACACAAAGTCGTGTTCACACAATTAATCATAATTTAGAGCTCTCCTTTGTTTCTGTTCTTGTAGAAACAACGACATAGTGTATATTATTTAGGGTCTTGGAGGCTTTGGTTTAAAGCTTGGAGAACTATAAATATGTTGCATTGGAATGACACTGTCCTATATACTGTGAGGAGACCCTGTGAGGATGTGTGTGTGTTCATGTTCACATGCACGTGCATGTATGTACGTGTTTTATGTTAATCACAATAGCATGTGAAGGATTAGATTGTTAATTTTTAAGTTAAAGCTTGTTTATTTCCTTTATTTACATTGCCTGTAATACATTTGATGTAGCCTTTGATTAAAAACCAAACGTGTAGCCCACTTTTACAGCTCTATTAATTTAATACACCCATTAAATAACATTACATATTTGCAGGATTGTTACAGACTCAATTGGAGATGCAGTCAGACTCCAATGTGGTGTGTTGTGTTTTGGTGGTGTGTGTGTGTGTGTGTGTGTGCAACAAGATCTCATGTTTTTAACAATTTCACTTCAGATTCTAACGTTTGTCCACGTTTTTCCAAATAAAATGTTTGAGTTGGACCACATAGTAAATCTTTGGCTTGATCAGAGCTCGACACCTCCATGGCCAAGGTTTCACGCACACGCACCTACACATACACACACACCAGCCTGGTCAAGCGAAACATACATACACAGAGAGTTGAAGGCTGTGCCTCATATCTGTGTCTCTGCACCTCATGGACACTAAGCCGTCTGTTATAAATGGCCGTCTGTTCCAATGTGTGTGTGTGTTCTGAGGTCTGAGTGTTATTTACTGGTCACGCAGCCATTTAGAGTGACTGTCACTTCTGGCACTTTATTTATTTCCTCTGTCCAACGCTGCAAGAGCAAGGAAATAAGAGGGAGGTGGAACAAGGGATGTAGGGAGGGGGGCAGGGCAGGTTCTGAGCCAATGTGATGCCATCTGTTGCAGTTTCATCTTCATCTATGCATTCCTCTTACTTTTATCTCCTCTCATCTCCTTAAGTTCTGCATGCTAACATTACAGCAAGATATCAGTTTCACTTTGAAATTTGACGTAATAGATTACATCTATTTTTAACACATTAATTCCGTGTGGTTACAGGGTCATTTCTGTGCGGTTAAAGAGCTAAAACAGAACTCAAAAGGTTAAGTTTCGGTATTAATTCTGAGTGGTTAAGGTTAGGGCTATGTTTTGGGGAAGGCATATTTTTTTATTTTTTTATTTAACCTTTAACTAGGCAAGTAAGTTAATGCCTTGAATCTATGCTATCGTACTCTCTGTTCCGAACGTGCGAGAAGGCCATTTCTTAAAGCATTTAGCCGTACCCTTATCCTACTTCTCCTCTGTTCCTCTGGTGATGTAGAGGTTAGTCCAGGTCCTGCAGTGCCTCGCTCCACTCCCACTCCCCAGGTGCTCTCAATTGTTGACTTCAGTAACCGTAAAAGCCTTGGTTTCATGCATGTTAACATTAGAAGCCTACTCCCTAAGTTTGTCTTACTCACAACTTTAGCACACTCTGCTAACCCAGATGTCTTAGCCGTGTCTGAATCCTGGCTTAGGAAAACCTCCAAAACCCCTGAAATCTCCATCGCTAACTATAACATTTTCCGCCAGGATAGAACTGCCAAAGGGGGCATTGTTGCAATCTACTGCAAAGATAGTAATACAGAACTCTGCAGGCTATCTAAGTCTGTACCCAAACAATTCAAGCTTCTACTTCTAAAAATTCACCTTTCCAGAAACAAGTCTCTCACTGTTGCCGCTTGCTATAGACCTCCCTCTGCCCCCAGCTGTGCCCTCGATACCATATGTGAATTGATTGCCCCCCCATCTATCTTCTGAGCTCGTGGTGCTAGGTGACCTAAACTGGGACATGCTTACTGTTTTTTTCGATTGCTAAACGACAGTGAGCACAACTGGAGTCACATGTGCAAAACTCTAACTACAGTCTGCACTACCAACAGTCACCTGAGCTAAACAGTTCACATCACCTGCAAAACTCAAAACACGCTCAGTGCAGCCAAACACTATGCACAACCCTCACTGAGATAACACACACTGTCACTCAGAACACACTGAGAGTAAAAACACTAGCATCAAACACCAATACAGAAAATACAAACTTTTCATCTTTACAGTTTGAACAATTTCAGTGACTTCATACAAAGTAATATTTTCTTCAAAGAAAATAGTGACATTCTTTCACATGATTTATTACAATTTTTAGAACATAACAATTCTTTAATGTAAATGAAAATTAGCAGTTTGCTTCAATAGTCTGTAGTAATTTACGGAATTACAGTAATGAGAAAAAAAAAGGTAGAAACTAAAAGTACATACTGTAATTTGAACAAATAATTGAGGGGCTAATCCTGACTCTCTCTAGCATCAGGCCACAGGTTTTCTTCAACATCACATCTAATGTTTTCTCTTGCCATACACCTGGGGAAGAACCTTCTGGAGTGCCTTATCCATCCCTGGCAGTCCTCTGGACTCGTGTCCTCACATCCGGCACGCATGGCTTCCAAAAGAGACATTTGGTCATGTGGGTGGTGACCAAACACTTTCCACCTCCAGGCAGAGAAACTCCTCTATTGGGTTGAGGAAGGGTGAATATGCAGTCAGAAAAACTCCTCTATTGGGTTGAGGAAGGGTGAATATGCAGGCAGGTACAAAACCATAAATCTGTGATGTGCTGCAAACCAGTCTGTGACAGCTGCAGAGTGGTGAAAAGCAACGTTATCGCAAACTATGACAAAAACTTGGGGGTTTCTTACTGGCTCCCCCTGTTCTGCTGGCACTAGCTGAGCATAGAGCTGTTCTAGGAAAGCTATAAGCCTTTCTGTGTTGTATGGGCCAATGAGTGGTGTGTTGAGAAGCAAACCATCATTGGCCTTTGCAGCACACATGGTGATATTTCCCCCCCTTTGGCCTGGAACCTCCACAGTGGCCCTTTGACCTATAACATTCCTTCCTCTGCGCCGTGTTTTGGCAAGGTTAAATCCAGCTTCATCGATAAATACAAATGAATGTGGTCTTTCCAGTGCTTCCACCTCCATTACTCTCTGAAAAACAGTAAGTGCACATTTTTACTGTAGAAATGCTAGTGTTTTTTTTACTGTAAATATTTTGTATAGCTGTGTACGTAACCTCAGACGTCTTACCTGGACATATTGGTATCTTTGCTCTTTTACCCGTTCACTGTTTCTCTCGAACGGTACAGTGTATAACTGTTTCATTGTAACTTGGTGTTTCTTTAGGACTCGAGCAATAGTTGTTGTGCTGACAGAATTAACATGTTCAAATATATCATTATCAGCCAGCACTCTATCTTGAATCTCCCACAGTTGTATTGCATTGTTGACAACAACCACGTCAACAATAGCATTTTCCTGCGCATCTGAAAATATTTTTCTTCTTCCCCCTGTTGGGGGCAGCCTTTGGGTCCTGTTGTAAAATATATATTTTACAGTCAAACTTACTGTAATATATATCTGTGTAAATATTCTATAATTGCAATACAAAATAGATTCCTGTAATGTTTTCATTTACTGTAAGGATGTAACTCTCACCTGTTTGCATGATGGAAAATTCGCATTACAGATGCCACTGTGGATCTTTGCAGATTGGGTTGCACCCTCAACCCTGCCTTTCTCAATGAGAGACCATGGTTCACGACATGGTCTATAAGTGTAGCCCTTATTTCATCTGAAATAACAGCTCTTTGTCTTCTTTGTCTTCCTCCACGCATCCGCCCTCTCCCTGCCACCCTTCTCCCTCCACGAACCCATCTCCCTTGTTCCATTTCCAAAATGAGTCTTTCTGAGCTCTACCTATATATACTGTAATATGTGTGTGTGTTCACTAACAAGTCTAAAACAAGACACCTGCTTAGCCTTTCAGCTGAAATTGCAATCAGCAGTGTTTGAAAGGCACAAGGCTGAAATCTATTCCGTTTTGAATGTGTGGTTCACAGTTTTGACAGCAGTGTGTTAGCATTTGAACAAAGTGCTGTAAATCCACAGTGTTGTGCAGGTTGTGGTTAAAGTCATGGGATAAGTGTGTAGAGTTTTGAAAACTGTGTTCAAGCAATGAAAAACGAACTAGAGTTTGGTCCACATGAACTGCTGCTGTGCAGACTGTAGTTAGAGTTTTGCACATGTGACTCCAGGTGTGTCCACTAGCGTTTAGCATTCGAAAAAAACTGTAACACCCCGGCCATCCTACAATCCAAGCTCGATGCCCTCAATCTCACACAAATTATCAATGAACCTACCAGGTACAACTCCAAATCCGTAAACACGGGCACCCTCATGTCATCCTAACTAACTCGCCCTCCAAATACACCTCTGCTGTTTTCAATCAAGATCTCAGCGATCACTGCCTCATTGCCTGCATCCGTAATGGGCCTGTGACCAAACGACCACCCCTCATCACTGTCAAACTCTCCCTAAAACACTTCTGCGAGCAGGCCTTTCTAATCGACCTGGCTGGGGTATCCTGGTATGACATTGACCTCATCCCGTCAGTAGATGATGCCTGGCTATTCTTTAAAAGTTTCTTCCTCACCATCTTAATAAGCATGCCCCATTCAAATAAGTTAGAACTAGGAATAGATATAGTCCTTGGTTCACTCCAGACCTGTCTGCCCTTGACCAACACAAAAACATCCTGTGGCGTTCTGCACATCGACCAGCCCCGTGATATGCAACTTTTCAGGGAAGTTAGGAACAAATATACACAGGCAATTAGGAAAGCTAAGGCTAGCTTTGTCAAACAGAAATTTGCTTCCTGCAACACTAACTCAAAAAAGTTCTGGGACACTGTAAAGTCCATGGAGAATAAGAGCACCTCCTCCCAGCTGCCCACTGCTCTGAGGCTAGGAAACACTGTCACCACTGATAAATCCACTATAATTGAGAATTTCAATAAGCATTTCTCTACGGCTGGCCATGCTTTCCACCTGGCTACCCCTACCCCGGTCAACTGCCCGGAACCCTCCACAGCAACCCGCCAAATCCTCCACCATATCTCCTTTACCCAAATCCAGATAGCTGATGTTCTGAAAGAGCTGCAAAATCCGGACCCCTACAAATCAGCCGGGTTAGCCAATCTGGACCCTCTCTTTCTAAAATGTGCAACCCCTATTACTAGCCTGTTCAACCTCTCTTTCATATCATCTGAGATTCCCAAAGATTGGAAAGCTGCCCCGGTCATGCCCCTCTTCAAAGGGGGAGACACTCTAAACCCAAACTGCTACAAACCTATATCTACCCTACCCTGTCTTTCTAAGGTCTTCGAAAGCCAAGTTAACAAACAGATTACCGACCATTTCGAATCCCACCGTACCTTCTCCGCTATGCAATCTGGTTTCAGAGCTGGTCATGGGTGCACCTCAGCCACGCTCAAGGTCCTCAACGACATCATAACCGCCATCGATAAGAGACATTACTGTGCAGCCGTATTAATTGACCTGGCCAAGGCTTATGACTCTTTCAATCACAACATTCTTTTTGGCAGACTCAACAGCCTTGGTTTCTCAAATGACTGCCACGCCTGGTTCACTAACTACTTCTCTGATAGAGTTCAGTGTGTCAAATCGGAGGGCCTGTTGTCCGGACCTCTGGCAGTCTCTATGGGGGTGCCACAGGGTTCAATCCTCAGGCAGACTCTCTTCTCTGTATACATCAATGATGTTGCTCTTGCTGCTGGTGATTCTCTGATATACGCGGACGACACCATTCTGTATACTTCTGGCCCCTCTTTGGACACTGTGTTAACTAACCTCCAGATGAGCTTCAATACCATACAACTCTCCTTCCGTGGCCTCCAACTGCTCTTAAACGCAAGTAAAACGAAAAATAACACACTCCATATATCTATATACAGTAGAAACTATCATCGGTCTCAGGGTGCTTTTGGTATTTCTCCTTCCATGAGTGTGTGTGTGTGTGTGTGTGTGCAGCAGGTAAATCATAGCCATCCTGTAGTGTCATTAGTTTCTATAACAACAGACATGACATTATGGCATGCACACTTTACAGCTTCATCTCACACTCCACACTTCATTAAATTTAGCTATGGAACTTACTACCACAGAGAACTTTCTTTCTCCCTCCCCTCCCCTCCCCTCCCCACTCTCTCTCTCCAGCCAGCTGGCTAGTGGGTCAGAACAGAAGAACAGAAGTGTTGGTTGAGGAATACATAGATAGACTATGTGTGACTTAGTGGTTTTGAACCCATGTCATCTGGACACCTTAATACCCCATTGACACATTCGCTCACTGAGCTAAAGCCTTGAAACAAACATCAGTCTTTAGGTCTACGAAAGCCAAGGCAAGGCAAGGCAAGGCTACTCCATTATTCTGTTGAGTTTTCCATGCAGTCCTCATTGAATTTATGGTGGATATGCAACAGTATGTGACTGTCGGGCATTACTTTTAACTACACGCTAGCAACATGCTTTGTGGCACTCTTATCTCCCAGAATGCATTGTGCTGCTCTTATCTTCCTGCTCCAGCCTGCTCAGGGTCTGTCAACAGGAAGTTCTGTGCAGATGCTGTATGTGTGTGTGTAGCTGTGTGTGTGTGCTTGAGTGTTTGTGTGTGTGTGCTGACACAGCTGCCATTTTATATTTTCTTTTTAAGCTCTGTGTTTATTTTCATGCTAATGAGCCCAGCCTTCCACAGCGGGAGACCGGAATGTGTTGCATCAGGTGTGTGTGTACAGCCTCACATTTAAATAAACAAAATGACCAGCCAGATCACATTATTGTTTGCCTTCTATCAGTATGTCAGTAAAGAGACAAAGTGGAATCGCAATTCAACAGCTCATACGAGACGTATGAGGCAGGGTCTACAGACAATCATGGATTACAAAAAGAAAACAAAAAGAAGACCAGCCCCGTCGCTGACATCGATGTCTTGCGACCGCACATCGACGTTGTGTGGTCTGCACAACGCATCACTGGAGGCAAACTATCTGCCCTCCAGGACACCTACAACACCCGATGTCACAGGAAGGCAAAAAAGATGATCAAGGACAATAACCAATCAAGCCACTGCCTGGTCACCCCGCTTCCATCCAGAAGGTGAGGTCAGTACAGGTGCATCAAAGCTGGGACAGAGATATAGAAGCTGTTTTTCAATCTCAAGGCCATCAGATTGGTAAACAGCCGTCACTAGCACAGAGAGGCGGCTGCCTACCCACAGACTTGATATCATTGGCCACTTTAATAAATGGAACACTAGTCACTTTAATAATACCACTTTAAGAATGTTTACATATCTCGGATTACTTATCTCATATGTATATACTATATACTGTTTCCTTCACCATATATTCTTTACTATCTATTCTTTACTATCTTATTGCATCTTACCCGCTCTGTCACTGCTCATCCATATATTTTATATTTATATATTCTTATCCCATTCCTTTACTAGATTGTGAGTATTAGGTTTTGTTGTGGAATTGTTAGATATTACCTGTTAGATACTGCTGAGGTGTCGGATCTAGAAGCAGAAGCATTTCACAACACTCGCAATAACATCCGCTAACCATGTGTATGTGACCAATAAAACTTGATTTGACAGCAGCAGCAGACTTAGAGCAGAGAGAGGCAGCATGTCAATTGGCTCTGAATAAGAACGTCTGCTAAGTGACTAAAATGTAAATGTTTCTATAGATTACTGAACCTGCTAATGCTTTTACTGTCAAAACTGCATCAGGTTTGAAAATACAGCTATGCACAGCGAAATGCACACTATCAAAGTCAATTACACACACACACACACACACACACACACACACACACACACACACACACACACACACACACACACACACACACACACACACACACACACACACACACACACACACACACACACACACACACACACACAAACACCCTACAACATGTGAGGCACACACAGACTACACATGTTAGACACTGAAGCTTGTTGAATACCGGCTTGCTGATGGCAACTCTGTTAATTCCAGGAATAGAGAAGTGACTTATATCTGGTGTAGTTCTGATGTGTAGAAGGAGTTTTAAAGGAAAGGAAAATATACACTGTAACAATAGTATAGATGGTTCTCATTACTAGAAGAAGGATACTCTGAGACTCTCCTCTCCTCTCCTCTCCTCTCCTCTCCTCTCCTCTCCTCTCTCCACTGTGCGTGTATGTTTGGTCACAGCTGAAATCCTCAACTGATTCCTTGCTAGAACTATTGAATAATTGTTTAGTTGATCAATCTATGTTCTTACCTTCGATATTTCCTTGTTAGAGGATAAGGCCAGGCTTAGTGTATTAGTTGTGTACATGCAGAGCTGGTCGGGTTGGAACACCAAATGCTAGGGAGAGACCTGAAACCATTGCCAGGACCTCAGGATGGCACACTGTGTGTGTGTGTGTGCGCGCGCCCAGCAGATGGCCCCTGAGCAGCTCCCCACCGTCAGACACACACACACACACACACACTGCTCAGGAGAGATTCGCTGTCTCTTAGGATGCGTCCAAACTGGCATTCTGTTCCCTATAGGCCCTGATCAAAAGCAGTGTACTTTATGGGGAATAGGGTGGCATTTGGGACGATTGTGTGTAGCGGTGACAGCTAGTTAGAGTACCGTATCTGTCAACACAACCCCATCATTGTTTACTTACAGTCATTGTCGGTCTCTGGGGTTGTTTTGGCATTTCTGGAATTGCAAACTTTGACTTCAACACAGCACTGCAGTTTTGTTTTAAAGTTCAATTTTGAAGGACTCCCTTGTCCTGCGTCCAACCATGCAGGTATCTTTGGCCAACTAGTCCCAGTTTTCCATTAAACAGTGTTGTATATGGTGTATCAATGTGTTATGTGGTGTAACAGTGCAGCACGTGGTGTAACAGTGTAGTGTCTGGTGTAACAGTGTAGTGTCTGGTGTAACAGTGTAGTGTCTGGTGTAACAGTGTAGTGTCTGGTGTAACAGTGTAGTGTCTGGTGTAACAGTGTAGTGTCTGGTGTATCAGTGTTGTAAAGGGTGTAACAGTGCAGCACGTGGTGTAACAGTGTAGTATCTGGTGTAACAGTGTAGTATCTGGTGTAACAGTGTTGTAAAGGGTGTAACAGTGTGTTATAGGGTGTAACAGTCAAATCAAATCAAATCACATTTTATTTATATAGCCCTTCGTACATCAGCTGATATCTCAAAGTGCTGTACAGAAACCCAGCCTAAAACCCCAAACAGCAAGCAATGCAGGTGTAGAAGCACGGTGGCTAGGAAAAACTCCCTAGAAAGGCCAAAACCTAGGAAGAAACCTAGAGAGGAACCAGGCTATGTGGGGTGGCCAGTCCTCTTCTGGCTGTGCCGGGTGGAGATTATAACAGAACATGGCCAAGATGTTCAAATGTTCATAAATGACCAGAATTGTCAAATAATAGTAAGGCAGAACAGTTGAAACTGGAGCAGCAGCATGGCCAGGTGGACTGGGGACAGCAAGGAGTCATCATGTCAGGTAGTCCTGGGGCATGGTCCTAGGGCTCAGGTCCTCCGAGAGAGAGAAAGAAAGAAGGAGAGAATTAGAGAACGCACATTTAGATTCACACAGGACACCGAATAGGACAGGAGAAGTACTCCAGATATAACAAACTGACCCTAGCCCCCCGACACAAACTACTGCAGCATAAATACTGGAGGCTGAGACAGGAGGGGTCAGGAGGGGTCATCCGAGGACACCCCCGGACAGGGCCAAATAGGAAGGATATAACCCCACCCACTTTGCCAAAGCACAGCCCCCACACCACTAGAGGGATATCTTCAACCACCAACTTACCATCCTGAGACAAGGCTGAGTATAGCCCACAAAGATCTCCGCCACTGAACAACCCAAGGGGGGGGGGGGGCGCCAACCCAGACAGGATGACCACAACAGTGAATCAACCCACTCAGGTGACGCACCCCCTGCAGGGACGGCATGAGAGAGCCCCAGTAAGCCAGTGACTCAGCCCCTGTAATAGGGTTAGAGGCAGAGAATCCCAGTGGAAAGAGGGGAACTGGCCAGGCAGAGACAGCAAGGGCGGTTCGTTGCTCCAGAGCCTTTCCGTTCACCTTCCCACTCCTGGGCCAGACTACACTCAATCATATGACCCACTAAAGAGATGAGTCTTCAGTAAAGACTTAAAGGTTGAGACCGAGTTTGCGTCTCTGACATGGGTAGGCAGACCGTTCCATAAAAATGGAGCTCTATAGGAGAAGGCCCTGCCTCCAGCTGTTTGCTTAGAAATTCTAGGGACAATTAGGAGGCCTGCGTCTTGTGACCGTAGCGTACGTGTAGGTATGTACGGCAGGACCAAATCAGAGAGATAGGTAGGAGCAAGCCCATATAATGCTTTGTAGGTTAGCAGTAAAACCTTGAAATCAGCCCTTGCTTTGACAGGAAGCCAGTGTAGAGAGGCTAGCACTGGAGTAATATGATCAAATTTTTTGGTTCTAGTCAGGATTCTAGCAGCCGTATTTAGCACTAACTGAAGTTTATTTAGTGCTTTATCCGGGTAGCCGGAAAGTAGAGCATTGCAGTAGTCTAACCTAGAAGTGACAAAAGCATGGATTAATTTTTCTGCATCATTTTTGGACAGAAAGTTTCTGATTTTTGCAATATTACGTAGATGGAAAAAAGCTGTCCTCGAAATGGTCTTGATATGTTCTTCAAAAGAGAGATCAGGGTCCAGAGTAACGCCAAGGTCCTTCACAGTTTTATTTGAGACGACTGTACAACCATTAAGATTAATTGTCAGATTCAACAGAAGATCTCTTTGTTTCTTGGGACCTAGAACAAGCATCACTGTTTTGTCCGAGTTTAATAGTAGAAAGTTAGCAGTCATCCACTTCCTTATGTCTGAAACACATGTTCTAGCGAGGGCAATTTTGGGGCCATGTTTCATTGAAATGTACAGCTGTGTGTCATCCGCATAGCAGTGAAAGTTAACATTATGTTTTCGAATAACATCCCCAAGAGGTAAAATGTATAGTGAAAACAATAGTGGTCCTAAAACAGAACCTTGAGGAACACCGAAATGTACAGTTGATTTGTCAGAGGACAAACCATTCACAGAGACAAACTGATATCTTTCCGACAGATAAGATCTAAACCAGGCCAGAACATGTCCGTGTAGACCAATTTGGGTTTCCAATCTCTCCAAAAGAATGTGGTGATCGATGGTATCAAAAGCAGCACTAAGGTCTAGGAGCACGAGGACAGATGCAGGGCCTCGGTCCGATGCCATTAAAATGTAATTTACCACCTTCACAAGTGCCGTCTCAGTGCTATGATGGGGTCTAAAACCAGACTGAAGCATTTCGTATACATTGTTTGTCTTCAGGAAGGCAGTGAGTTGCTGCGCAACAGCCTTTTCTTAACATTTTTGAGAGGAATGGAAGATTCGATATAGGCCGATAGTTTTTTATATTTTCTGGGTCAAGGTTTGGCTTTTTTTTATTTTTATTTTATTTTTTACTGCCACTTTTAGTGAGTTTGGTACACATTCAGTGGATAGAGAGCCGTTTATTATGTTCAACATAGGAGGGCCAAGCACAGGAAGCAGCTCTTTCAGTAGTTTAGTTGGAATAGGGTCCAGTATGCAGCTTGAAGGTTTAGAGGCCATGATTATTTTCATCATTGTGTCAAGAGATATAGTACTAAAACACTTGAGCGTCTCTCTTGATCCTAGGTCCTGGCAGAGTTGTGCAGACTCAGGACAACTGAGGTTTGGAGGAATACGCAGGTTTAAAGAGTCCGTAATTTGCTTTCTAATAATCATAATCTTTTCCTCAAAGAAGTTCATGAATTTATCACTGCTAAAGTGAAAGTCATCCTCTCTTGGGGAATGCTGCTTTTTAGTTAGCTTTGCGACAGTATCAAAAAGGAATTTCGGATTGTTCTTATTTTCCTCAATTAAGTTAGAAAAATAGGATGATCGAGCAGCAGTAAGGGCTCTTCGGTACTGCACGGTACCGTCTTTCCAAGCTAGTCGGAAGACTTCCAGTTTGGTGTGGCGCCATTTCCGTTCCAATTTTCTGGAAGCTTGCTTCAGAGCTCGGGTATTTTCTGTGTACCAGGGAGCTAGTTTCTTATGAGAAATGTTTTTAGGGGTGCAACTGCATCTAGGGTATTGCGCAAGGTTAAATCAAGATCCTCAGTTAGGTGGTTAACTGATTTTTGTCCTCTGGCTTCCTTGGGTAGGCAGAGGGAGTCTGGAAGGGCATCAAGGAATCTTTGTGTTGTCTGTGAATTTATAGCACAACTTTTGATGGTCCTTGGTTGGGGTCTGAGCAGATTATTTGTTGCAATTGCAAACGTAATAAAATGGTGGTCCGATAGTCCAGGATTATGAGGAAAAACATTAAGATCCACAACATTTATTCCATGGGACAAAGCTAGGTCCAGCGTATGACTGTGACAGTGAGTGGGTCCAGAGACATGTTGGACAAAACCCACTGAGTCGATGATGGCTCCGAAAGCCTTTTGGAGTGGGTCTGTGGACTTTTCCATGTGAATATTAAAGTCACCAAAGATTAGAATATTATCTGCTATGACTACAAGGTCCGATAGGAATTCAGGGAACTCAGTGGGAAACACTGTATATGGCCCAGGAGGCCTGTAAACAGTAGCTATAAAAAGTGATTGAGTCGGCTGCATAGATTTCATGACTAGAAGCTCAAAAGACGACAACGTCATTTTTTTTTTGTAAATTGAAATTTGCTATCGTAAATGTTAGTAACACCTCCGCCTTTGCGGGATGCACGGGGGATATGGTCACTAGTGTAGCCAGGAGGTGAGGCCTCATTTAAAACAGTAAATTCATCAGGCTTAAGCCATGTTTCAGTCAGGCCAATCACATCAAGATTATGATCAGTGATTAGTTAATTGACTATAATTGCCTTTGAAGTAAGGGATCTAACATTAAGTAGCCCTATTTTGAGATGTGAGGTATCATGATCTCTTTCAGTAATGACAGGAATGGAGGTAGTCTTTATCCTAGTGAGATTGCTAAGGCGAACACTGCCATGTTTAGTTTTGCCCAACCTAGGTCGAGGCACAGACACGGTCTCAATGGTGATAGCTGAGCTGACTACACTGACTGTGCTAGTGGCAGACTCCACTATGCTGGCAGGCTGGCTAACAGCCTGCTGCCTGGCCTGCACCCTATTTCATTGTGGAGCTAGAGGAGTTAGAGCCCTGTCTATGTTGGTAGATAAGATGAGAGCACCCCTCCAGCTAGGATGGAGTCCGTCACTCCTCAGCAGGTCAGGCTTGGTCCTGTTTGTGGGCGAGTCCCAGAAAGAGGGCCAGTTATCTACAATTTCTATCTTTTGGGAGGGGCAGAAAACAGTTTTCAACCAGCGATTGAGTTGTGAGACTGCTGTAGAGCTCATCACTCCCCCTAACTGGGAGGGGGCCAGAGACAATTACTCGATGCCGTGCAGTGTGTGGTGTAACAGTGCAGTATGTGGTGTAACAGTGTGTTATAGGGTGTAACAGGGCAGTATGTGGTGTAACAGTGTAGTATGTGGTGTAACAGTGTAGTATGTGGTGTAACAGTGTGTTTTGTGGTGTAACAGTGCAGTATGTGGTGTAACAGTGCAGTATGTGGTGCAGCATGTGGTGTAACAATGCAGTATGTGGTGTAATAGTGCAGTATGTGATGTAATAGTGCAGTATGTGGTGTAACAGTGCAGTATGTGGTGTAACAGTGCAGTATGTGGTGTAATAGTGCAGTATGTGGTGTAGCATGTGGTGTAACAGTGTAGTATGTGGTGTAATAGTGTAGTATCTGGTGTAACAGTGTAGTATGTGGTGTAATAGTGCAGTATGTGGTGTAACAGTGTAGTATGTGGTGTAGCATGTGGTGTAACAGTGTAGTATGTGGTGTAATAGTGCAGTATGTGGTGTAATAGTGTAGTATGTGGTGTAATAGTGTAGTATGTGGTGTAAAAGTACAGTATGTGGTGTAATAGTGTAGTATGTGGTGTAATAGTGTAGTATGTGGTGTAATAGTGTAGTATGTGGTGTAATAGTGTAGTATGTGGTGTAAAAGTACAGTATGTGGTGTAATAGTGTAGTATGTGGTGTAATAGTGTAGTATGTGGTGTAATAGTGTAGTATGTGGTGTAATAGTGTAGTATGTGGTGTAATAGTGTAGTATGTGGTGTAATAGTGTAGTATGTGGTGTAACAGTGTAGTATGTGGTGTAATAGTGCAGTATGTGGTGTAACAGTGTAGTATGTGGTGTAGCATGTGGTGTAACAGTGTAGTATGTGGTGTAATAGTGCAGTATGTGGTGTAATAGTGTAGTATGTGGTGTAATAGTGTAGTATGTGGTGTAAAAGTACAGTATGTGGTGTAATAGTGTAGTATGTGGTGTAATAGTGTAGTATGTGGTGTAATAGTGTAGTATGTGGTGTAATAGTGTAGTATGTGGTGTAATAGTGTAGTATGTGGTGTAACAGTGTAGTATGTGGTGTAACAGTGCAGTATGTGGTGTAACCGTGCAGTATGTGGTGTAATTATGCAATATGTGTTGTAACAGTGCAGTATGTGGTGTAACAATGTAGTATCTGGTGTAACAGTGTTGTATAGGGTGTAACAGTGCAGTATGTGGTGCAACAGTGCAGTATGTGGTGCAACAGTGCAGTATGTGGTGCAACAGTGCAGTATGTGGTGTAACAGCACAGTATGTGGTGTAACAGTGCAGTATGTGGTGTAACAGTGTAGTATTTGATGTAACAGTGTAGTATTTGATGTAACAGTGTTGTATAAGGTGTAACAGTGTGTTATGTGGTGAAACAGTGTAGTATGTGGTGTAACAGTGTTGTATAGGGTGTAACAGTGTGTTATGTGGTGCAATAGTGCAGTATATGGTGTAACAATGCAGTATGTTGTGTAACAGTGTAGTATGTGGTGTAACAGTGTAGTATGTGGTGTAACAGTGCAGTATGTGGTGTAACAGTGTTGTATATGGTATATGTCAGGTTCAGCACCACAGACAGCTCCAGGTAGCTATAGGCTTAGCAGGGAAGGACTGGGGATTTCTAAAACACCCGCCATTAAGGCCCCATATTAGCCAGATAATTATAATTCTGTGCAAAACCCACCAATTAAGACAGGCCCACTGACTAAAGATGGACCAGCCCATCTGGAATTTGCCCAATCTACTCTAGTAGGAGGAGGGAGTGCTATTGGAGGCTGAGTAAGCAGAAGACTAAGTAATGGTTTTATCTAGACTGACTATAGATTCTAGTAGTAGGGTAGTAGGAGGAGGGAGTAATATGGGAGGCTGAGTAAAGTGGAGGTTGTGTAAAGGGGAGGTTGAGTAAACGGGGAGGCTGAGTAAAGGGGAGGCTGAGTAAAGGTGGACGCTGTGTAAAGGGGGACGCTCAGTAAAGGGGGAGGCTGTGTAAAGGGGGAGGCTGAGTAAAGGGGGACGCTCAGTAAAGGGGGAGGCTGTGTAAAGGGGGAGGCTGTGTAAAGGGGGACGCTGAGTAAAGTGGGAGGCTGAGTAAAGGTGGATGCTGAGTAAAGGGGAGGCTTAGTAAAGGGAAGGCTGTGTAAAGGGGGAGGCTGTGTAAAGGGGGAGGCTGTGTAAAGGGGGAGGCTGTGTAAAGGGGGAGGCTGTGTAAAGGGGGAGGCTGTGTAAAGGGGGACGCTGTGTAAAGTGGGAGGCTGAGTAAAGGTGGATGCTGAGTAAAGGGGAGGCTTAGTAAAGGGAAGGCTGAGTAAAGGGGAGGCTTATAGTAAAGGTGGATGCTGAGTATAGGGGAGGCTTAGTAAAGGTGGATGCTGAGTATAGGGGAGGCTTAGTAAAGGTGGATGCTGAGTATAGGGGAGGCTTAGTAAAGGTGGATGCTGAGTAAAGGGAAGGCTGAGTAAAGGGGGACGCTGTGTAAAGGGGGACGCTTAGTAAAGGGAAGGCTGAGGAAAGGGGGAGGCTGAGTAAAGGGGGAGGCTGAGTAAAGGTGGATGCTGAGTAAAGGGAAGGCTTAGTAAAGGGAAGGCTGAGTAAGGTTTTTTTTCTGCAATGCAGTAGCAGCAAGGGGGACTCGGGACAGGACTGGCTTTGATTAACCCCACTCACATTTATCTACTGTCTCCCCCTAAAGCCCTGAAGCCTCCCTCCCTCCCAGATCCAGGCCTCCCTCCCTTTCCCCCTTCGCTCTCCATGTCCCTCCTTCTCCTACATCCCCATTCCGCCTCTCTTCTTATCTCTCCCTATGGCCACTGTATTAATCTCTCTCCCCCTCTCCCAGGTGCTAATATGATCAGTATGATAATGCTGTCTCTCTGCTTTGGGTGTTATACAGTCAGTACCAGAGCATGCCTCTGTTCATATGTTCACCAGAGACACAGTAGACTAGACTATAGTAGAGTAGACTAGACTAGAGTCAAGTAGAGTAAAGTAAAGTAGACTAGAGTAGGCTAGAGTAGAGTAGACTAGACTAGACTAGAGTCAAGTTGGGTAGACTAGAGTAAAGCAAAGTAAAGTAGACGAGAGAGTAGAGTAGAGTAGAATAGAGTAGAATAGAGTAGACTAGAGTAGGCTAGAGTAGAGTAGACTAGACTATAGTAGACTAGACTAGACTAGAGTCAAGTTGAGTAGACTAGATGTCAGGATTTGGCCAGGGTTGTTCCGGTTTTTGGTCACTAGATGCCCCCATTGTGCTTTTTGACCTTTTGTTTTCCCTTGATCCCCATTATTATTTGCACCTGTGCCTCGTTTCCCCTGATTGTATTTAAACCCTTAGTTTTCCTCAGTTCTTTGCTCTGTGTTTGTATGTTAGCACCCAGCCCTAGTATTCTGTGAACGCTTGTTGATCCCGGTGGACGCTCTTGTGGAATTCTGTTTTTTGTTCTTGTTTATGCTATACCTACCACCTTGTGGATTTACCTTTTTGTCTTGGAGGATTACCTTTGTTCTTGTGGAATTCCTTTTGAGGTTGTGGAGTTACATGTTTTCCTGAAGGACTTCACTTTTTACTTCATTAAATACACCGTCTCAAGTACTGCTGTGTCTGCCTCATCTTCTGGGTTCTGCCGACTATTCGTGGCTCAGTTGGTTAAGTGACTGTTTCTCACTCCGGAGACCCGGGTTCGTAACCGGGTCCTGACAGAAACACAGAGCCAAAAATGAACCCAGAGGCAGCCAGTTCCCAGGACCTTGTTGCCATGCTGTCCCACCACCAGGAGACTGTCCAACGCCACGAAGCCGCCCTGGTTCAGCAAGAGGCCTTAATGGCTAGACATTCTCATCTTCTGTCGGAGATGCTGACTTCCATAAAGCAGATATCTGATCGACTTACCCCGGCAACAGTTCCCGTCCCAGTACCTCAGATTCACGTACCCATGGCAGTTAACCCCCTGGCTGAACCTCGTCTTCCACCTCCCCAACGGTTCTCAGGTGATCCAAGTGCTTGTAAAGGGTTTCTCACCCAATGTTCTCTCTCCTTCGAGCTGCAACCCTCGTCGTTCCCCACCGACCGGTCTAAGATCGTATATATCATCACCCTGCTGTCGGAAAAAGCCCTGGCCTGGGCTACTGCTGTGTGGGATGCCCATAGTTCCTGCTGTGCCAGCTACTCTGCCTTTGCTGAGGAATTCAAACGAGTGTTTCAAGGCCCAAGCAGTGGTCCTGACTCAGCCAAACAGCTCCTGACTCTCCACCAAGGTTGGCGCAGCGTGACGGACTATGCCATCCAGTTCCGCACGGTGGCAGCAGCGAGTGGCTGGAACAACGAGGCACTCACGTTGTGCTTTCTGAAAGGCCTCTCCGACACTATCCAAGATGAACTGGCCACTCGGGAACCACCGGACAATCTCGAGTCCCTGATCAAGTTGGCCTCACGCATTGACCAGCGTCTGAGAGAGAGAGAACTCAACCATAGACCTCTAGCCCCTATCAGTCCCAGCTCCGAGTCCCCACCTTTATCCTCGCTGGCTCCACCGGAACCCATGCAGATTGGACGCACCTCCCAGGCTGAGAGAGACCGCCGGATGAGGGAGCGACGCTGTCTATATTGCGGCAAACCGGGCCATTTCCGTTCCACGTGTCCCGGGCTCCAGGGAAACGCTCTGTCCCGTACAGACCGGGGGGAACTGTAACGGGAAACATAACCTCCTCCCATCCGTCCAACTCCCGTCTGCTCATTCCAGTCACCCTTTCCTGGGACAACCACAAGCTTCACCTTCAAGCCTTGGTAGACTCTGGAGCCGCAGGTAACTTCATGGATGGTGTCTGGGCGAAGGAGAATGGCGTTCCCTCTGAACCTCTAAGTGACCCCATGAGGGTTACTACATTGGATGGAAGCCCTTTGGGATCTGGACTTGTCACTCATGTCACTACCTCCTTGCGACTTTCAGTTTCACAACACCAGGAATTGATGAACTTTCATTTGATCTCCTGTTCCGAGTTCCCTCTCGTCCTTGGATACCCCTGGCTTCACAGCCATGACCCTCACATCGACTGGTCTGTGGGCACTATCAAGCAGTGGGGTCCTACGTGCCAAGCTACTTGTATTTTCCCGAATTCCCCGAGTTCTACTCCCGAGTCTTTAGAATCCATCGACCTGACCCGAGTTCCCGAGTGTTACCATGACCTCAAACTGGTATTTAGCAAACAGAGGGCCACCATGCTACCGCCCCATAGACCTTATGATTGCCCCATCGAACTGTTTCCGGGCACTTGCCCCCCCAGGGGTCGGATCTTTTCCCTATCTCCACCCGAACGAGCTGCTATGGATACCTACATCAAGGACGCTCTGGAAGCAGGCCTCATGCGTCCATCCACCTCCCCGGCGGGAGCAGGGTTTTTCTTTGTGGCCAAGAAAGACGGTGGATTACGTCCTTGCATCGACTACCGGGGACTCAATGCCATAACCGTCCGTAACCGTTACCCGCTACCCCTTATGGTCACAGCCTTCGAGCTGCTCCAGGAAGCAGTTGTTTTCACTAAGCTTGACCTGCGGAACGCATACCATCTTGTGCGGATCAGACCTGGTGACGAGTGGAAGACCGCTTTCAACACGCCTACTGGTCACTATGAATACTTGGTGATACCCTTCGGCCTGACCAATGCCCCAGCGGTGTTCCAAGCGCTCATAAACGATGTGCTTAGGGATATGCTTAACATATTTGTGTTTGTTTACTTGGATGACATCCTCATCTTTTCGAGCTCTCTTCAAGAACACACAAAGCATGTCAGACAAGTACTCAAACGCCTCCTAGACAGCCATCTGTACGTTAAGACAGGAAAAATGTGAATTCCATTCATCCCGAGTACAATTCCTGGGATTTGTAGTGGAACCCGGTCGAGTCCAAATGGACCCCAGGAAGGTAGGAGCGGTAGCGGATTGGCCCACCCCCAAATCCGTTAATGAAGTTCAGCGTTTCCTGGGCTTCACTAACTTTTACCGCAAGTTCATCAAGAACTTCAGCTTGGTGGCAGCCCCTCTCTCAGCTTTAACCAAGGGTGGCAATGCAAGGTTTTTGTGGGGAAGAGAAGCTGAGATGGCCTTCCAAGGACTCAAGCAGCGCGTCCTCTCTGCTCCCATCCTGATAGTACCGACTACGGATGAACCGTTTGTGGTGGAGGTAGACGCCTCAGAGGTTGGTGTTGGAGCTGTCCTGTCTCAGAGGGGTGAAGACAAGAAGCTTCATCCGTGCACTTTCTTCTCACACCGGCTTACCCCGGCTGAGAGGAACTACGATGTGGGGGATCGTGAACTCCTAGCGGTTAAGATGGCATTGAAGGAATGGAGACACTGGCTCGAGGGGGCTTCTCACCCGTTTCAAGTACTTACGGACCACAAAAATCTGGAGTATATCCAGCAGGCGAAGCGGTTGAACTCTAGACAAGCTAGATGGTCTCTTTTCTTCAATCGATTCCAGTTTTTCCTCACCTATCGGCCCGGGTCGAAGAATCTCAAACCGGATGCCCTGTCCCGAGTCGACGCTCCTGCCATTCGAGATGACACAGACATGCCTGTCCTTTCTGCTGCTAAGATCGTGGCTCCCATCTCATGGAAAGTTGAGGATACCGTGAGACGAGCTCAAGCTATTGAACCGGAACCGAAAGGAGGTCCTGCCAATCGTTTGTTTGTCCCCAAGGCAGTGAGGACTCAGGTCCTTCTGTGGGGGCACTCCTCTCGCCTCACCTGTCACCCGGGCGTAGGTCGCACCTTGGAGTTCATCCAGCGTAAGTTCTGGTGGCCTACCATAAGAGAAGACGTTGCCACTTTTGTCAATGCCTGCCCCGTGTGCTGCCAGGGCAAATCTTCTCACCTCCGCCCGCAAGGACTCCTTCACCCTTTACCTGTTCCCCACAGACCCTGGTCCCATATCTCGTTGGACTTTATTACTGACCTTCCTCCATCCCATGGCGATACTACTATCCTAGTCATAATCGACAGGTTTTCAAAGGCGGCCAGGTTCGTCCCTCTGACTAAGTTACCTTCTGCCAAGGAAACGGCTGAGATGGTAATTAATCATGTGTTCCGAGTCTTCAGCATTCCTCAAGATATGGTTTCTGACAGAGGTCCCCAGTTCGCCTCAAGGTTTTGGAAGGCCTTCTGCCAACTCATGGGGGCTTCTGCCAGTCTATCTTCAGGGTACCATCCGGAGTCCAACGGCCAAACAGAGAGGATGAATCAAGAGCTGGAAACCACCCTCCGATGTATGACTCGTAACAACCCGTCCACATGGTCGTCCTTCATTGTTTGGGCCGAATACGCGCACAACACCTTGCGCTCCTCCTCCACTGGTATGTCCCCGCACGTGTCAGTTTGGCTATGCCCCTCCATTGTTCCCGGACCAGGAGGCAGAAGTTAGAGTGCCTTCAGCCTTGAAGTTCGTCAGACGCTGTCGGCTTATGTGGAGGAAGACCCGTCTTAATCTTATGCGTTCCTCACAGAGGTACCAACAACAAGCCAACAGACGTCGCCGTCCCGGGCCTACCCTGCGCCCCGGCCAGAGAGTCTGGCTCTCCACAAGAGACTTACCACTACGGGTGGAGTCTCGCAAGCTGTCCCAAAAATACATCGGTCCCTTTAAGGTTGCCAGGAGAGTTAACCCAGTTTCTTATCATTTAACATTACATCGCCTACACTTACCCAGATCCCTTAAGATTAATCCCACGTTTCACATTTCCTTATTAAAACCTGTTGTTTTTTCTCCCCTTGTCCCGGCAGACAGACCTCCCCCTCCGCCTCGTGTCATTGGAGGCCAGCCGGCTTATACCGTCCATCGGATACTGGATTCCCGCCGGGTGCAACGGTCCTGGCAGTATCTGGTGGACTGGGAAGGCTACGGTCCCGAGGAGCGCTCCTGGGTTCCTGCCAAAGACATACTGGACCCTGACCTCATTCGTCAGTTCAGGGCCCTCCACCCCGAGAGAGCTGGTAGGAACGTCAGGAGCCGTTCCTAGGGGGGGGGGGGATTCTGTCAGGATTTGGCCAGGGTTGTTTCGGTTTTTGGTCACTAGATGTCCCCATTGTGCTTTTTGACCTTTTGTTTTCCCTTGATCCCCATTATTATTTGCACCTGTGCCTCGTTTCCCCTGATTGTATTTAAACCCTTAGTTTTCCTCAGTTCTTTGCTCTGTGTTTGTATGTTAGCACCCAGCCCTAGTATTCTGTGAACTCTTGTTGATCCCGGTGGACTCTCTTGTGGAATTCTGTTTTTTGTTCTTGTTTATTTATTTTTGAGTATCTTTTGAGGCTTTTGAGGCTTTTTACTAGAGTAGAGTAGACTAGACTATAGTAGACTAGGCTAGAGTAGACTAGAGTAGAGTTGACAATAGTAGAGTAAAGTAGAGTAGACTCGACTAGAGTAACGTAGAGTAAAGTAGAGGAGTGTACAAGAGAATAGAATAGAGTAGACTAGAGTAGAGTTGTCTAGACTAGAGTAAAGTAGACTAGATTAGAGTAAAGTAGACCAGAGTAGAGTAGAGTGGACTAGAGTAGAGTAGATTAGAGTTGACTAGATTAGAGTAGACTAGATTAGAAAAGTAGAGAAAGTAGAGTAGAGTCGACTAGACTAGAGTAAACCAGACCAGACTATAGTCGACTAGAGTAGAGTCAACAAGTGTCGACTGGAGTCGTCTAGAGTAAAGTAGAGTTGACTAGACTGGAGTCGACTAGAGTAAAGTTGAGTAGACTAGAGTAAAGTAAAGTAGAGTAGACTAGAGTAAAGTAGAGTAGACTAGAGTGGACTAGAGTAAAGTAGTTTAGATTAGACTAGAGTAGAGTAGAGTAGAGTAGACTAGAGTAGAGTCGACTAGAATAGAGTCGACTAGAGTAGACTAGAGTTAAGTAGATAAGAGTAGACCGGAGTGGCCTAGCCAGTCTCCAGACCTGAACCCAATAGAACATCTTTGGAGGGAGCTGAAAGTCCGTATTGCACAGCGACAGCCCCGAAACCTGAAGGATCTGGAGAAGGTCTGTATGGAGGAGTGGGCCAAAATCCCTGCTGCAGATTGTGCAAACCTGGTCAAGAACTATAGGAAACGTATGATCTCTGTAATTTCTGTACCAAATATTAAGTTCTGCTTTTCTGATGTATCAAATACTTATGTCATGCAATAAAATGCTAATTAATTACTTAAAAATCATACAATGTGATTTTCTGGATTTTTGTTTTAGATTCCGTCTCTCACAGTTGAAGTGTACCTATGATAAAAATTACAGACCTCTACATGCTTTGTAAGTAGGAAAACCTGCAAAATTGACAGTGTATCAAATACTTGTTCTCCCCACTGTATATCTCTGAATGTGTATATTTCAAATTTATGTGGTTTGCATCTAATTCTTGTATAAAATGAATGAGTAAATATGAAATTATTTGTGAAATCATGTAATTCCCTTTAAAGTTTAACTAAGTCATTGGCCCGCCCCCGTGAGCACAGACATGATCTGGGATCAGAGAACTGCCTTTTCTATTGTTGCGAATAAAAACCCCTCCTGATGAAATCCTCTTCAGACCACTCGTACCTCGATGGACACCGAGGGGGCACAGGTTTAAGTTTAGACTAAGCAATACCACAGCGTGAGCTGTGACTGCGAATAGTTATTGAATTCCTAACCATATCACTTGGAGCATTGATTACATGACTGGGAATGATTACATTCTGAGACTATCAATCCCTACAGAATAAGAGCAAATCTTAGATAAGAATTACTAGTCTGCAGATAGAAATTATGTAAACCTGAGATTGCGAATGCCGACAACCGCCGAAACATTCATTTCTGAATGGTACTCTAGAGTATCCATTCTAACCACGAAAGACTTTGCTCTTCAGGGAAGTAGAGAGAGAGACACTGATGAACTGACTCTCCAACAGAAGGACTAACGATTCCAACAGAGATCACGACGACACACTGGGTGTAGATATATATTGACTGCAATTATTCATAAATGAGTGAGCATTCATGTGCAATGTGGTCTCATTCCAAACGTCGTAAATTGTTGGTTATCTGCACGAACCCAGCCTTTACTATGAATCATCCATACGCCAATTGTCTTAAATCATTTATTTACTAACTAAATAATCACAGAAATGCATAAACAAATAAATAGTAGATATGGTTACAAATAAATAATAGGGGAGGTTCCCTAGTGGGCTAAGCCGATATGATGGCTTGGTGGACAAAGGGATGTGGGTGTGGAATGAGAAGGGCATGAACGACAAAAGAGTGACTACACATTTGATAATTATATTAATTGAAATGCTAATCCTTTGCACATGAACGCTCCCTCATTCGGGAATAATTGCAATCAATATATATTTACACTCAGTGTGTCGTCGTGATCTCTGCTGTAATCGTCCTTCTTTTTGTTGGAAAGTTAATCCTTAAGTCACTCTCTCTGCTTCCTTGAAGTCTTTCGTGGTTAGATGGATACTTCAGAGTACCATTCTGAAATATTCTTATAGAATAGATGTTTCGGCAGTTGTCGGTCTTCGTATTCTAGGTCGACATAATTTCTAGCTGCAGACTAGTAATTAGTATTGAAGATTTGCTGTTATTCTGTCGGGATCGATAGTCTCAGAGTTTTACCATTTCCACCTGTGTAGCCAATGCTCCACGTGGTTTGCTTAGGAATTCAATAACCATTACAACCTTAGATTATACTGAGGTTTTTGTGGTCTACTCAAACCTTTGCCCCCTCGGGGATCGAGGTACGCATGATCTGAAGAGGATTTCTTCAGGTGGGGGTTTTATTCGTAACAGTAGAAAAGCGCTGTCCCATGAGCCAGATCATGTCTGTGCTCATGGGGGTGGGCCAATGACTTGGTTAAACTTTAAAGGGAATACAATTCTCTCACATTAACAGTTTAAAATCACATGACATAATTTCACATATAGTTTCATCTTTACTCATTCATTTTATACAATAATTAGATGGAAATCTCATAATGGAGGCTCCTGTATAAACAGAGTTATGGTATGGTGGCTGTATTGTCTATCATGAGGTCACAAACATTAAACAAAACTGACCGGGTCATAGCTGGCTTCTCCACCGACCATTTACACATTCTCCAAAACATGGATATTGTTCAGTTCTCAAGTTCTGTGATGTAGAAGAAGTTCCTTTGTTTTCTCTTTTCTGCATGGCAAGGAGGAGAGAGTATCCTCCAGGAATTTACGACCTGAGATAACAGAACCTGGGTGTAGGAGGGAGAGAGGGGGAAGCCACTCGTTATACCCAAAGAGTGCCACGTCATGACACTAGGTATGGTATTGCAGGGGTAGCTAAGTATGGTATTGCATTGGTAGCTAGGTATGGTATTGCAGGGGTAGCTAGGTATGGTATTGCAGGGGTAGCTAGGTATGGTATTGCAGGGGTAGCTAGGTATGGTATTGCAGGGATAGCGACTTGCATCATCATCTAAAAGCTAGTCTGGATGCAAAAGGGCTTTGAGTTCATCTTGTGGCTTTGGCTGGGATTCAATCCTATATATCTTATTGACCATATGTCCATTTAGATGGAGTGGACTGGGTTTCTGCTGGATTGTGTGTGTGTGTGTGTGCAGGAGGATTCCTCAGTATTAAGATGCAAGCTGCACTGCAGACTCTGACATTTCCCCATTGATACCTGCAAATGTCAGACACACACATTCACTACGCACTGACCTAAAACGGGATATATACACACACACACACACACACACACACACACACACACACACACACACACACACACACACACACACACACACACACACACACACACACACACACACACTGTCAATTCAATTCAATTTCAATTCAAGGGCTTTATTGGCATGGGAACCATGTGTTAACATTGCCAAAGCAAGTGAGGTAGACAACATACAAAGTGAATATATAAAGTGAAAAACAACAAAAATTAACAGTAAACATTACACATACAGAAGTTTCAAAACAGTAAAGACATTACACATGTCATATTATATATATATATATATATATATATATATATATATATATATATATATATATATATATATATATACAATGTACAAATAGTTAAAGGGCACAAGATAAAATAAATAAGCATAAATATGGGTTGTATTTACAATGGTGTTTGTTCTTCACTGGTTGCCCTTTTCTCGCGGCAACAGGTCACAAATCTTGTTGCTGTGATGGCACACTGTGGAATTTCACCCAGTAGATATGGGAGTTTTTCAAAATTGGATTTGTTTTCGAATTCTTTGTGGATCTGTGTAATCTGGGGGAAATATGTCTCTCTAATATGGTCATACATTGGGCAGGAGGTTAGGAAGTGCAGCTCAGTTTCCACCTCATTTTGTGGGCAGTGAGCACATAGCCTGTCTTCTCTTGAGAGCCATGTCTTTCTCAATAGCAAGGCTATGCTCACTGAGTCTGTACATAGTCAAAGCTTTCCTTAATTTTGGGTTAGTCACAGTGGTCAGGTATTCTGCCGCTGTGTACTCTCTGTGTAGGGCCAAATAGCATTCTAGTTTGCTCTGTTTTTTTGTTAATTCTTTCCAATATGTTGAGTAATTATCTTTTTGTTTTCTCATGATTTGGTTGGGTCTAATTGTGCTGTTGTCCTGGGGCTCTGTAGGGTGTGTTTGTGTTTGTGAACAGAGCCCCAGGACCAGCTTGCTTAGGGGACTCTTCTCCAGGTTCATCTCTCTGTAGGTGATGGCTTTGTTATGGAAGGTTTGTGAATCGCTTCCTTTTAGGTGGTTGTAGAATTTAACGGCTCTTTTCTGGACTTTGATAATTAGTGGGTATCAGCCTAATTCTGCTCTGCATGCATTATTTGGTGTTTTACGTTGTACACGGAGGATATTTTTGCAGAATTCTGCATGCAGAGTCTCAATTTGGTGTTTGTCCCATTTTGTGAAGTCTTGGTTGGTGAGCGGACCCCAGACCTCACAACCATAAAGGGCAATGGGCTCTATGACTGATTCAAGTATTTTTAGCCAAATCCTAATTGGTATGTTGAAATGTATGTTTCTTTTGATGGCATAGAATGCCCTTCTTGCCTTGTCTCTCAGATCGTTCACAGCTTTGTGGAAGTTACCTGTGGCGCTGATGTTTAGGCCAAGGTATGTATAGTTTTTTGTGTGCTCTAGGGCAACAGTGTCTAGATGGAATTTGTATTTGTGGTCCTGGTGACTGGACCTTTTTGGAACACCATTATTTTGGTCTTACTGAGATTTACTGTCAGGGCCCAGGTCTGACAGAATCTGTACATAAGGTCTAGGTGCTGCTGTAGGCCCTCCTTGGTTGGTGACAGAAGCACCAGATCATCAGCAAACAGCAGACATTTGACTTCGGATTCTAGCAGGGGAGGCCGGGTGCTGCAGACTTTTCTAGTGCCCTCGCCAATTCGTTGATATATATGTTGAAGAGGGTGGGGCTTAAGCTGCATCCCTGTCTAACCCCACGACCCTGTGTGAAGAAATGTGTGTGTTTTTTGCCAATTTTAACCGCACACTTGTTGTTTGTGTACATGGATTTTATAATGTCATATGTTTTACCCCCAACACCACTTTCCATCAGTTTGTATAGCAGACCCTCATGCCAGATTGAGTCGAAGGCTTTTTTGAAATCAACAAAGCATGAGAAGACTTTTCCTTTGTTTTGGTTTGTTTGGTTGTCAATTAGGGTGTGCAGGGCGAATTCATGGTCTGTTGTACGGTAATTTGGTAAAAAGCCAATTTGACATTTGCTCAGTACATTGTTTTCATTGAGGAAATGTACGAGTCTGCTGTTAATAATAATGCAGAGGATTTTCCCAAGGTTACTGTTGACACATTCCACGGTAGTTATTGGGGTCAAATCTGTCTCCACTTTTGTGGATTGGGGTGATCAGTCCTTGGTTCCAAATATTGGGGAAGATGCCAGAGCTAAGTATGATGTTAAAGAGTTTTAGTATAGCCAATTGGAATTTGTTGTCTGTATATTTGATCATTTCATTGAGGATACCATCGACACCACAGGCCTTTTTGGGTTGGAGGGTTTTTATTTTGTCCTGTAACTCATTCATTGTAATTGGAGAATCCAGTGGGTTCTGGTAGTCTTTAATAGTTGATTCTAAGATCTGTATTTGATCATGTATATGTTTTTGCTCTTTATTCTTTGTTATAGAACCAAAAAGATTGGAGAAGTGGTTTACCCATACATCTCCATTTTGGATAGATAATTCTTCGTGTTGTTGTTTGTTTAGTGTTTTCCAATTTTCCCAGAAGTGGTTAGAGTCTATGGATTCTTCAATTGCATTGAGCTGATTTCTGACATGCTGTTCCTTCTTTTTCCGTAGTGTATTTCTGTATTGTTTTAGTGATTCACCATAGTGAAGGCGTAGACTCAGGTTTTCCGGGTCTCTATGTTTTTGGTTGGACAGGTTTTTCCATTTCTTTCTTAGATTTTTGCATTCTTCATCAAACCATTTGTCATTATTGTTAATTTTCTTCGTTTTTCTATTTGAGATTTTTAGATTTGATAGGGAAGCTGAGAGGTCAAATATACTGTTAAGATGTTCTACTGCCAAGTTTACACCTTCACTATTACAGTGGAACGTTTTGCCCAGGCAATTGTCTAAAAGGGATTGAATTTGTTGTTGCCTAATTGTTTTTTGGTAGGTTTCCAAACTGAATTCCTTCCATCTATAGCATTTCTTAATGTTACTCAGTTCCTTTGGCTTTGATGCCTCATGATTGAGTATTGCTCTGTTTAAGTAGACTGTGATTTTGCTGTGGTCTGATAGGGGTGTCAGTGGGCTGACTGTGAACGCTCTGAGAGATTCTGGGTTGAGGTCAGTGATAAAGTAGTCTACAGTACTACTGCCAAGAGATGAGCTATAGGTGTACCTACCATAGGAGTCCCCTCGAAGCCTACCGTTGACTATGTACATACCCAGCGTGCGACAGAGCTGCAGGAGTTGTGACCCGTTTTGTTGGTTATGTTGTCATAGTTGTGCCTAGGGGGCATATGTGGGAGGGGATGCTGTCACCTCCAGGCAGATGTTTGTCCCCCTGTGTGCTGAGCGTGTCAGGTTCTTGTCCGGTTCTGGCATTTAGGTCGCCACAGACTAGTACATGTCCCTGGGCCTGGAAATTATTGATTTCGCCCTCCAGGATGGAGAAGCTGTCTTCATTAAAATATGGGGATTCTAGTGGGGGGATATAGGTAGCACACAGGAGGACATTTTTCTCTGTTAGGATAATTTCCTTTTGAATTTCTAGCCAAATGTAGAATGTTCCTGTTTTGATTAATTTAATGGAGTGAGTTAGGTCTGCTCTATACCAAATTAGCATACCCCCTGAGTCCCTTCCCTGTTTCACACCTGGTAGATTGGTGGATGGGACTACATTTACATTTAAGTCATTTAGCAGACGCTCTTATCCAGAGCGACTTACAAATTGGTGCATTCACCTTATGACATCCAGTAGAATAGTCACTTTACAATAGTGCATCTAAATCTTAAGGGGGGGGGGGGTGAGAAGGATTACTTATCCTATCCTAGGTATTCCTTAAAGAGGTGGGGTTTCAGGTGTCTCCGGAAGGTGGTGATTGACTCCGCTGTCCTGGCGTCGTGAGGGAGTTTGTTCCACCATTGGGGGGCCAGAGCAGCGAACAGTTTTGACTGGGCTGAGCGGGAAATGTACTTCCTCAGTGGTAGGGAGGCGAGCAGGCCAGAGGTGGATGAACGCAGTGCCCTTGTTTGGGTGTAGGGCCTGATCAGAGCCTGGAGGTACTGAGGTGCTGTTCCCCTCACAGCTCCGTAGGCAAGCACCATGGTCTTGTAGCAGATGCGAGCTTCAACTGGAAGCCAGTGGAGAGAGCGGAGGAGCGGGGTGACGTGAGAGAACTTGGGAAGGTTGAACACCAGACGGGCTGCGGCGTTCTGGATGAGTTGTAGGGGTTTAATGGCACATGCAGGGAGCCCAGCCAACAGCGAGTTGCAGTAGTCCAGACGGGAGATGACAAGTGCCTGGATTAGGACCTGCGCCGCTTCCTGTGTGAGGCAGGGTCGTACTCTGCGGATGTTGTAGAGCATGAACCTACAGGAACGGGCCACCGCCTTGATGTTAGTTGAGAACGACAGGGTGTTGTCCAGGATCACGCCAAGGTTCTTAGCGCTCTGGGAGGAGGACACAATGGAGTTGTCAACCGTGATGGCGAGATCATGGAACGGGCAGTCCTTCCCCGGGAGGAAGAGCAGCTCCGTCTTGCCGAGGTTCAGCTTGAGGTGGTGATCCGTCATCCACACTGATATGTCTGCCAGACATGCAGAGATGCGATTCGCCACCTGGTCATCAGAAGGGGGAAAGGAGAAGATTAATTGTGTGTCGTCTGCATAGCAATGATAGGAGAGACCATGTGAGGTTATGACAGAGCCAAGTGACTTGGTGTATAGCGAGAATAGGAGAGGGCCTAGAACAGAGCCCTGGGGGACACCAGTGGTGAGAGCGCGTGGTGAGGAGACAGATTCTCGCCACGCCACCTGGTAGGAGCGACCTGTCAGGTAGGACGCAATCCAAGCGTGGGCCGCGCCGGAGATGCCCAACTCGGAGAGGGTGGAGAGGAGGATCTGATGGTTCACAGTATCGAAGGCAGCCGATAGGTCTAGAAGGATGAGAGCAGAGGAGAGAGAGTTAGCTTTAGCAGTGCGGAGCGCCTCCGTGATACAGAGAAGAGCAGTCTCAGTTGAATGACTAGTCTTGAAACCTGACTGATTTGGATCAAGAAGGTCATTCAGAGAGAGATAGCGGGAGAGCTGGCCAAGGACGGCACGTTCAAGAGTTTTGGAGAGAAAAGAAAGAAGGGATACTGGTCTGTAGTTGTTGACATCGGAGGGATTGAGTGTAGGTTTTTTCAGAAGGGGTGCAACTCTCGCTCTCTTGAGGACGGAAGGGACGTAGCCAGCGGTCAGGGATGAGTTGATGAGCGAGGTGAGGTAGGGGAGAAGGTCTCCGTAAATGGTCTGGAGAAGAGAGGAGGGGATAGGGTCAAGCGGGCAGGTTGTTGGGCGGCCGGCCGTCACAAGACGCGAGATTTCATCTGGAGAGAGAGGGGAGAAAGAGGTCAGAGCACAGGGTAGGGCAGTGTGAGCAGAACCAGCGGTGCCGTTTGACTTAGCAAACGAGGATCGGATGTCGTCGACCTTCTTTTCAAAATGGTTGACGAAGTCATCTGCAGAGAGGGGAGGAGGGGGGAGGAGGATTCAGGAGTGAGGAGAAGGTGGCAAAGAGCTTCCTAGGGTTAGAGGCAGATGCTTGGAATTTAGAGTGGTAGAAAATGGCTTTAGCAGCAGAGACAGAGGAGGAAAATGTAGAGAGGAGGGAGTGAAAGGATGCCAGGTCCGCAGGGAGGCGAGTTTTCCTCCATTTCCGCTCAGCTGCCCGGAGCCCTGTTCTGTGAGCTCGCAATGAGTCGTCGAGCCACGGGGCGGGAGGGGAGGACCGGGCCGGCCTGGAGGATAGGGGACATAGAGAGTCAAAGGATGCAGAAAGGGAGGAGAGGAGGGTTGAGGAGGCAGAATCAGGAGATAGGTTGGAGAAGGTATGAGCAGAGGGAAGGGATGATAGGATGGAAGAGGAGAGAGAGCGAAGGTTGGGACGGCGCGATACCATCCGAGTAGGGGCCGTGTGGGAGGTGTTAGATGAGAGGGAAAAGGATACAAGGTAGTGGTCGGAGACTTGGAGGGGAGTTGCAACGAGGTTAGTGGAAGAACAGCATCTAGTAAAGATGAGGTCGAGCGTATTGCCTGACTACCAGCTCTCTGTAACCTAGAGGGCAACCAGTGGGTCTGTCTCCTCTATACCAGGTTTCTTGCAGGATGACAATGTCTGTATTACCGATTTCTTTGGTGAAGTCCGGGTTTCTGCTCTTCAGGCCAAAGGCAGATGATCTCAGGCCTTGGATATTCCAGGATGATATAGTGAATGCTTTTTGTTCCATAGAGTGTCCAATGTTGTTGGTCGTGGTTTGGCCTCAGGCCAGTAAGTGTGAGCAGGACATGGATTTGACATCTAGGTCTGTTATGGTACGATGCAGTGTCACATTACAGAGACATAGCCCGCCCCCCTCCCCCCCAAACACAGACACTCTTCCTCCCAGACAGATGGAGAGTGAGTGTTGTAGCGTTGAGAGGCCTTGGACAGTGGTCCTGTTATCTGGCTCTGTCCCTCAGGACAGGTCAGCAAACATAGGGCTCGTGGGGCAAGATGGCAGAGAAAGATGGGGGATGGGTGGGGGAGAGAGAGAGAGACAGAGGCGTTTGAACCCAGCTCATCCTCCTTCCATCATCCGCCACAAGACTGTGATAGCCCGCTGAGATAAAGCCTGAGTATTAACATAAGTCTTCAGAGGTCGCAGGCAAGATTACTCATGATGGAAGTGCAGTTCACTGAACTACCTCCACTACATTAGCTGGATGTCACAGCTAGGGCTTTCTCTTAGAGAGTCCCAGGGATAATCTATGTATATCTGCATGCCAAATGGCACCCTATTCACTTCATACTGTACTACTTTTGACCAGAGCCCTATGGGCCCTGGTCAAACTTATGCACTAAATAGGAAATAGGGTGCCATTTGGGTTGCAGCCTATGTCTCAGGAGTACTGTATGTCAGAGTCCTATAGGAAGAGAAACTGTGTAGAAGTAGAAACACACTGCTTGTTTTATAGTGTCTGGTGACTGAAACGGTTCACAGACGGCAGAGATGGTTGAAATTACCTCATTATAATAACAAGATTTGGTTGTAATCTGGTTGTAAATGGACTTAATTGCAACCAGTTTGGACTTTTATTTCATCCTCCGGGTGGCTACCTCAAGTTAATTGATTTGTGTTTGTGTTGCTTTGTCTTCCTTTCCCTTCATGATTTTATTTATCAGTCTAGTCATGTCTTCTGGAAGGAGAGGTTAGTGTTGTTGTGATTATCAGTCTAGTCATGTCTTCTGGAAGGAGAGGTTAGTGTTGTTGTGTTTATCAGTCTAGTCATGTCTTCTGGAAGGAGAGGTTAGTGTTGTTGTGTTTATCAGTCTAGTCATGTCTTCTGGAAGGAGAGGTTAGTGTTGTTGTGTTTATCAGTCTAGTCATGTCTTCTGGAAGGAGAGGTTAGTGTTGTTGTGTTTATCAGTCTAGTCATGTCTTCTGGAAGGAGAGGTTAGTGTTGTTGTGTTTATCAGTCTAGTCATGTCTTCTGAAAGGAGAGGTTAGTGTTGTTGTGTTTATCAGTCTAGTCATGTCTTCTGGAAGGAGAGGTTAGTGTTGTTGTGATTATCAGTCTAGTCATGTCTTCTGAAAGGAGAGGTTAGTGTTGTTGTGTTTATCAGTCTAGTCATGTCTTCTGGAAGGAGAGGTTAGTGTTGTTGTGTTTATCAGTCTAGTCATGTCTTCTGGAAGGAGAGGTTAGTGTTGTTGTGTTTATCAGTCTAGTCATGTCTTCTGGAAGGAGAGGTTAGTGTTGTTGTGATTATCAGTCTAGTCATGCCTTCTGGAAGGAGAGGTTAGTGTTGTTGTGTTTATCAGTCTAGTCATGTCTTCTGAAAGGAGAGGTTAGTGTTGTTGTGTTTATCAGTCTAGTCATGTCTTCTGGAAGGAGAGGTTAGTGTTGTTGTGATTATCAGTCTAGTCATGTCTTCTGGAAGGAGAGGTTAGTGTTGTTGTGTTTATCAGTCTAGTCATGTCTTCTGGAAGGAGAGGTTAGTGTTGTTGTGTTTATCAGTCTAGTCATGTCTTCTGGAAGGAGAGTCTAGTCATGTCTTCTGGAAGGAGAGGTTAGTGTTGTTGTGTTTATCAGTCTAGTCATGTCTTCTGGAAGGAGAGGTTAGTGTTGTTGTGTTTATCTAGTCATGCCTTCTGGAAGGAGAGGTTAGTGTTGTTATGTTTATCAGTCTAGTCATGTCTTCTGGAAGGAGAGGTTAGTGTTGTTGTGTTTATCAGTCTAGTCATGTCTTCTGGAAGGAGAGGTTAGTGTTGTTGTGATTATCAGTCTAGTCATGCCTTCTGGAAGGAGAGGTTAGTGTTGTTGTGTTTATCAGTCTAGTCATGTCTTCTGAAAGGAGAGGTTAGTGTTGTTGTGTTTATCAGTCTAGTCATGTCTTCTGGAAGGAGAGGTTAGTGTTGTTGTGATTATCAGTCTAGTCATGTCTTCTGGAAGGAGAGGTTAGTGTTGTTGTGTTTATCAGTCTAGTCATGGCTTCTGGAAGGAGAGGTTAGTGTTGTTGTGTTTATCAGTCTAGTCATGTCTTCTGGAAGGAGAGGTTAGTGTTGTTGTGTTTATCAGTCTAGTCATGGCTTCTGGAAGGAGAGGTTAGTGTTGTTGTGTTTATCAGTCTAGTCATGTCTTCTGAAAGGAGAGGTTAGTGTTGTTGTGTTTATCAGTCTAGTCATGTCTTCTGGAAGGAGAGGTTAGTGTTGTTGTGTTTATCAGTCTAGTCATGGCTTCTGGAAGGAGAGGTTAGTGTTGTTGTGTTTATCAGTCTAGTCATGTCTTCTGGAAGGAGAGGTTAGTGTTGTTGTGTTTATCAGTCTAGTCATGTCTTCTGGAAGGAGAGGTTAGTGTTGTTGTGTTTATCAGTCTAGTCATGTCTTCTGGAAGGAGAGGTTAGTGTTGTTGTGTTTATCAGTCAAGTCATGGCTTCTGGAAGGAGAGGTTAGTGTTGTTGTGTTTTTATCAGTCTAGTCATGTCTTCTGAAAGGAGAGGTTAGTGTTGTTGTGTTTATCAGTCTAGTCATGTCTTCTGAAAGGAGAGGTTAGTATTGTTGTTTTAGTGTTGTTTCTGTGTTTATCAGTCTAGTCATGTCTTCTGGAAGGAGAGGTTAGTGTTGTTGTGTTTATCAGTCTAGTCATGGCTTCTGGAAGTTAGTGTTGTTGTGTTTATCAGTCTAGTCATGGCTTCTTTTGTGTTGTTGTGTTTATCAGTCTAGTCATGTCTTCTGAAAGGAGAGGTTAGTGTTGTTGTGTTTATCAGTCTAGTCATGGCTTCTGGAAGGAGAGGTTAGTGTTGTTATATTGATGTTTGTTTTAGGTCAAATATGGTTCATAATGTTTGTTTATTTAACCTCTATTTTACGATGAAGTGTCCTTTGTGATTAGTAATGTTTGTTTATTTAACCTCTATGTAACGATGAAGATTCCCTCGTGATTAGTAATATTTGTTTATTTAACCTCTATGTAACAATAAAGATTCCTTTGTGATTAGTAATGTTTGTTTATTTAACCTCTATGTAACTATAAAGATCACTTTGTGATTTATAATGTTTGTTTATTTTACCTCTATGTAACGATAAAGATTCCTTTGTGATTAGTAATCTAACATGTTGATCTTCTGTCTTGTGTCCAGTTAGTTTACTGACTCATAACTAATTTAAATATATTTGTTTGCTGCTTCCAAACCTATACGCATGTTACGCAAGAATGGGCCAATGCCTAACTCTCATGTTTCTAACTAATGGAAATATATTGGCTCTTATTGGAAGAAAAATAACATTGAGTTGGCTGTGATGTTGATGTCACATTTTTGAGGTTTTGGCACTGTTCTATTTTATTATTTTATTCCTGATCTGACCAG